>NC_138202.1:104843888-105028888 GCF_964194415.1 Vipera berus | reverse complement strand
ATAATTGATGCATGCACGATTTAAGTCAAGATCCACATTTTCTGATCTGTGGTACAAAACTGTTCATATGTGCATCCATCTGCTGTAATCACTTATGCTTCCCCAGACTTAAGCCCTGCAACCTGGCATATTGCTCACTTGGTCCTTCAAGAGGAGGCATGCCCTCCATCCAGAATCTGTATGTTTCTGTCCAGGTGATCCTATTCACAGCATTTCTGCCTTGTCTTCATTAAGCTTCAGCTGATTCACCTTCATCAAGCTCAAAACCTCCTCCAGCCACTGGTTTGAGGTGGTAGAATTGGAGTCCTTTTAGACTGATCAGCGGGATAGTCGATGCTTTAAATTAAAAACAAAAAATAGTACTTTACCAAAACATGCATAAGTTTTAGGATGTTTTCCCCCCCTCTCCCATGTAAGCTCTTAGTTAAGGTAGAAATGTTCAGGTTATCTCCAGCACAATTCTCGATGGCTGATAGGAATGTGGAATCCCATTCATTTTTATCCACCATATACTAGGATAGGGGAAGAGGGTCACTACCTTAGACATGTGCTGTGTGCCAAGTCCCAGCCACTCAACTTTGCCCAAGATTGCATCTCTTAATTAAAGCATGGGGAAAGGGTTGGGATTCTAGCAAGCTCTGTGCTTACTTAAAAGTTTACTCTGTGACTTCAGAATGAAGCACTGAGGTGTAAGTTGGCCCCTTGGCATTGACTTTGGATGGGCACCTGGGCTTCTTCCCTGTCTGCCCTGTGATGTCATGGCATTTCCTGATTATAGTTCTTACTCTTCTAAAGTCTACTGCGGAGGTCAGTAAGGACTGTATTATTTATGACATGAAATGTAAAAACGTTTGAATTTTACATAGAAATATTGCTGGTGGAAGGGAGGGGGAATGGCATGCTTCATTTAATATGTGGTACTTCTTTTATGTTGATATTGATTTATATATGTCTGATTTCCAGTTTCAGACAATCTATGTATCTCTGGGATACAGTAAGCCTATGTATTCAACAGTAGTGCTATATAGTGTTTTGGATTTGATTGCAAAAAAGGTGCTTCTAAATATAAGAATACAAATGTAGCATCTAGTTTATCTATAACTCATTAAACCAGACATGATTTTTTTTCCTGGTATTGCATAGATCAGTGATGGTGAACCTTTTAGACACCGAGTGCCCCCTCTCCTCTGGGGAGGCTGCTGGTGAGGAGGGGGCCACGGGGGGAGGCGGGACTTGGGTGACGGCACGTGTGCCCACAGAGAGGGCTCTAAATGCTGCCTCTGGCATGCATGCCATAGGTTTGCCACCACTGGCATAGATGTTTTTCACAGTTGTCACATATCAGGACATGATGTTGAGGTTTTAAAGAGCTGTAGACTGCCTTGGTGCCTCCCTAGGTACCTAAGCATCTCATTGGCATTGAGTCCACATCATTTAACAGTCCTATTAAACTGTAGGATGAAGACATGCCAGATTGATTTTGTGTAAATGAGATTTTTTTAAAAAAAATCAGTAATCTTAACAAATACATAATAATCATTTTGCTTCAGTGACTTATTAATGTGAAGACCAAGCATGGGATCACCAACTCTCTATACAGAGTTATTCTATGTCAGAATGACGTTATGGGTCTACTAAAATGTGGAGAACAAAATCTGAGTTTTGGAAAAAGCTTGTGCTAGTAATGTTCATACTGCTAATGGGCCTTTTTGAATATGTAAAAATGTCTGGCTCACTGAAAATCTTACACTGATTTTGTCTAAGGAAAAGTAGGACTGTATTTGAAAATTGATGACATTGTCCAGGTAAAAGCTTTAGAACCTACTGTGTGGCAGAACAGTGTTTTGATTAATGGATGAATTTGGGAATCATGGTTGTTCATAACTGTGCACAAGTGTATAGATCTCTGCAGGAACTCTCATCTCTAGCTGCCTTTGAAGTGAAAATCTGGAGCGGGTGTTTTAATGTAACCTTTTGTTATTAATTTGCACTGGAGGTTGCCAGTTTTTTGATCTGAGAAATGGTGGGCTGCCTAGACAAGACCACATGATACTCTTGGCTTACATGCTGGAGTTGTCAGTATGTTTCTAGACATGATTCAAGATGCTGGCTCCCATTTATAAAGCTCTCTGTGGCATGGAAATTAGTTATCTGAAAGGCTACCTATCTTCCATGGTATCTATGCAGCAGGTAAGAGCCAACAATTGGCATGCTCTGGATGCCGCAGACTAAACAGTGTAATATTTTGGGATCCAGGAAATGAGCCTTCTCTATCATACCTGACCTCTGGAATGAGATACCTCCTGAGATCCAGCTGATTTCCATCCCGATGATCTTTTGGAAGGCCTTTAAAGACCTGGCTGTTCTTCCAGGTCTTGGAACAGGGTGGATGGAAGCCTTGTTAGATATTATCATATCTTCATATGTTTTGATATTAATGATCCAGATTTGCCACGTTGCTTATTTCCTTTGTATTTTTTATTTATCTTATTGTATTTGTTTTTATATTGTGTGCTGCCCAAAGTGAGTCTGAAGTTGGGCAGAAAGTAAAATAAAAGTAAAAGTAAAAATAATCCAGCTAGGTGGCAGCATCTAATCACCCTTATTTAGCTTATATTGAAAAGCTAATCAGTATTGGACATACTTATATATTAATAAGTGATTCCAGGAAACCCTAGACTGGGAATTTTTATTCTAGAATCACTTTAATCACAAAATTATTTGCTATTATCGTCAAATAAACCTTACTGATGTGTCCATAATGCCACCCAGACTTAATATTGATTCATACGTAGAGAGAAAATTGCCAGGAAAATGGGCTAAATGGAAAGGACACGTACTAATGCGCCCTCTGATGTGAATAGACCCTTTGGAAATTCAGATGACAGGATTGGAATTATGGTGCTCCTGCAACATTTGCAGCCATTAATGTTCTGATTGGTCTGTGATTGTGGATGTGCACAATATATTGCACTTCTGAATAGAAACCAGTAGACTTTATTCTCAAGAAGAATACACCCCATCTGCATTCTGCAGGGAGCCAGCTTGGAATAGTAATTAAGCCATCAGGATAGAAACCAGGAGAGTGTGAGTTCCAGTTCCACTTTAGGCATGAAGCCAACTAGGTGACCTTGGGCCAGTCCCTCTCTCTCAGCTCTGAGATGGAGGCAATGGCAAGCGACTTCTGAAATCTTTCGAAGAAAACAAGAAAAACTAATCTAGACAGTTGCCAGCCGTCAAAACTGACTTAAACGGTATCTGTTTGTCTACAAAAGAACTAATTAATTTGCTTGCAACAAGCCAACAATTCTTTGACCGTTGGGAGCGATCTTTTCCAAAGCATGCATCTGTTCTGGAGCATGTTACTACAAGATTATGAGGTGTCAAAGCATCTCGTTTTAGGCTCAGAGATACATTTTCTTGTGACCGATCATTGCATAGCTTAAATACAGGGTGGCTGTTGGCACCCAAAACTGCTCTTTCCTTGTTACAAAGCTGCAGCTGGGAGAACTTCAGTTAGTTACTTGATCCCAGGTTTCAGTTGCCTATATTTTAAATAATTTCCATTCTTTTGATTCATCATCATAGAAATGTGGTTTTCCTAGTGAGTGGAGGTGATTTCTTTTACTGTCTTTTATTAAGAGAAAAATAAATATATATTATCAGATCAGCTTTCTTGAATTATGTAACATGTAGAAAAGTGTTTATTTGCTAGTTGTCAGGGTACAGTATGGGTTTTGTTGTAGTCTTTTTCTGAAGTGGATTACACTGGGTTGCCCTCCAGAAATAATGCTGATAAATAAATAAATATTCTGTTTCCCAAGCAAGCAAATATGATAAAGAGCCTTGGTGGAGCAGTGGGCTAATGCCTCCTTAAGTAACACCAGCTGCCTGCAATTAGTGCAGGTTCGCATCCCACCAGGCTCAAGGTTGACTCAGCCTTCCATCCTTCCGAGGTAGGTAAAATGAGGACCCAGATTGTTGGGGGCAATAAGCTGACTTTGTAATAATGCCGCTTGGGGTGTGTGTGAAAGCCCTAACAAGCAGGCATATACATAGAATGAAGGCTACTGCTAAGCTTGTAAGCCGCCCTGAGTCTTCGGAGAAGGGCGGGATATAAATGTAATAAAAATAAATAAAATAAATAAATAAATAATCCCTACACTCAAGACACTGACATTTTATTTTCTTTGTGTTCTAACGTTCTCTCTCAAGCCTTGTAAGTTTTAAATTGCCTATCCTTCACCATACTTCATTTCTTTCCCAACATTTCTTCAAATAATTTCGTGCTTTCCACATTTGATAAGGCAATTCTTTGAACTTCCTAGATTTTTATTGATACAATGTTGTGATGTGGACTACATTTTCTTTTGGCTAGGGCTGTATCACTGGGCTTCTTCTCTGTATCCTGCAAATGCTATTATTTGTATAGGTACAGAGGGGAGGGAGGGAGGCAGAAAAAGCCCCCTTTATATACAAATGGCACAACACAAGAACAGTTTTGCTTCATACTGTAAGTTTTTTAAAAAGGGCACTTAGTAAAGGAGATCCATATCATGTAAGAAATCCGTATTCCAGACAGACAAACTTACCTCTGAGCTGTGATTTCACTGGCTAAATTAAAAGGCTGTTACACAAATTTTGTCTCATAGATGGTGATCTCATTTGGGAGCCTTTTTTTAAAAAAATAATTTGATGTTCAGGGCTAGTTAGTGAACCCTCCAAAATAAGGGCCTGGTAGAGCTGGTGGTTTTAGATGCTTTTGGCAAACACAGTCCTGGTTTCCCTTAACCCAGATTAGTGTATTTCTGCTAGCGTCTTACTTGACAGATTCTTTTTGTCATTTTTATTTCTTGTGTTCCATTTAATTCTATCGCAGGCAGTATTTCCCTTTGGGAATGAGTCTGACTCATCTTGGCAAGTCTAAATATAGAATAGTCGGAGTTGCAGGGCCATCATAGCATACATTTGTGTAATATAGTTTTGTTTGCTAGGTATTTCTTATAGGATCTCTTCTAAAAAGAAGAATTTCTTCCCCACTGTCATGAAGGGAAAACAAAAATGGGAGTGTGAAATAAAATATCTTTGGGATGCACCTCAGGCTGTACAATTCATCTAGACTCCATTCTTGCACTAGGAATAATAGTAATACCACCACTACTAGCAACAGATGGGTATTATCAGATCCATCTTTTACCTCTCCTAGTCTTTGAAGCAGACTGCTTTGGAAATCAGGAACTCTTTACTAGAGACAGGCCTTAATGGAGACATGTGAGGAGGGGAGTCTGGCAGCATCCAAAGTCCTCCCCATCTTCCCCCGCAACCTGTGCCTGGTTAAATATTTGATATTCTACATGCCTAGAGTCAATTTATTTCTTTCCACACAGTGGGAATAAATAGAAACAGCAACAGGAGAGAGGCAATTGGTGTTCTTTCCTATATTTTACTCAGACTGCCTGTGTCTAAGCAGGCCACAGAAAATGTCAAAATGCTCCAAGGTAAAAGCACTCTGTTGTTGGTTTGGGAGAGAGGTAGTTAGAATTGCTTTTTTAAAGGACTGTTTAATGAGAAAAGCGTTCTCCAGAAAAGTGAAGCTCTGTCAGTGAAGTTATTGTTTGTTCTTCCTTTGATCTTCAATCCTGAAAAAGGTAATCTGCAAAAATAAGCTCTTGGCTTGCCATTCAGACAACCTGTAATGTTCCTTGTAATATTCTTTCATTCTTGAATTTTTTCTAACTAATACTGAAAAATCAAATCTTATTTTACTGCTCTCTGTAACCAAAGGCCACCCCGATGCTTCTTTTATGATGTCACGCTCTTGTTATGTATTGTTGCTTTTGGTTGATCACATTGGCTCATGGCTGTGAAAGCTGAAGTCTATATAAGTGGAAAACATCCATATGAAAAAGGAGGCTATGACTGAGAGGCAATGTGATGTAGGAATTGAAGTAGGAATGAGGAGACCCATGTTCTACTCCACCCTAAATATGGAAGCATGCTGGTCATTTTTTCTAAGCCCACAGGTCTGTGGTGAGGAAGGAGGAAGAAAGCACTTTGTCTCAAGCTCCTGAACAGAAGGCATCTATAAATACAATTCTTACGATACCAGATACTGTGATTCTCTACTGCCTGTTATGACCTAGTGTCATGCCATTATTACATATCTATCTGTCTGTCTGTCTGCCTGTCTGCCTGCCTGCCTGCCTACTTACCTACCTATCTACCGTGTTTTCCCCAAAATAAGACCTATCCCGAATATAAGTCCTAGTTTGATTTTTACACATGCACCTAATATAAGCCCTACCCCCCAAATAAGCCCTAGTTTGGCAGGGGTGGGGGTGGAGCTGCCACACGCATCCCATACCCACTTACCTTTGGATTGCTGCAGCCAGGCATCCCACACCCTGACATCTGTCATGCCACTGCTCGACTTCTTCTGCAACTGCTTGTGGCAGGAAGCTGCGCATGCCGGTGCCACCACTCATGGCATGTTGTGCTGTGGCGCATGTGAGTGGTGACACTGGTGCAATGCACCACGTGGCCTCCTGCCACAAGCGGCACCAGCGCAATGCGATGCATGGCCTCCTGCCACAAGCGGTGGCACTGGCACGACGGTGTGATGCGATTCATGGCCTGCCTGGGTGGTGGCACAACATGATGTGCGGCCTCTTGCTTCAAGCGGTGGCACCAGCACAATGCGCCAGGTGGTGTCTGGCCACGAGCAGCCACGAGTAGCCGCAGAAGTCAGGCAATGGCGTAACAGGTGTCAGGGCATGGGAAGCCTGGCTGCTAAGCACATAAGTCATCCCCCCAAAATAAGACCCCTCTCTCTCTTCTCTCTCTCTTCTCTCTCTCTCTTCTCTCTCTCTCTTCCCAGGAAAAGGTACTTAAAAGATGTCACCTGCGTTAGTTGGCTGCTTATAGACTTTCTCGAAGAACCTGACGGTTCTGGTATTAGTGTAGGAAAGAGCTTATGTGACAGTGGCTTTCTAAAGTACTGTAGTGATGATAACAAGGACTGCCCTGGTCTTGCTTCCTTACGCATCCACAAAATCATTCTGAAGTGTAAATGATTTTGGGGCAGAGGGGAATGAATTGGGGCAACATGGTTGAGAGATCTGTAAACAGCTACATTCTATAAACTGGAGTCCAATAAACTACTCTGCAGTGAGGTCTTCTGAGATCTGTATGGCTCCTAACCTGATGACGTTCCCAAAACCCTTAAAAATCTGGCTATTTGCACAGGCCTTGCCGTCGGGTGGATGGGACTATCATGTTTGTGAGGTTTTATGCTTCTTTTGTTGTTGGATTGCCATCTTGTGATTATTTTGTAACCTGTTCTTTTTTTGGGGTTTTTAATATTATTTTATAGTTGGGAGCTACTCAGAGTTGGTTGGAGTCAGATGGCATCCAAATAAACAAAGAAACAAACAACTGATATTCCTTGTTTTTTGCTGAAGTCTGCTTCCGCTGCTAAAAGATGTATTTGTTGATAACAGTTGCATTTTTTCATCTTGGATAAGAATAAAAAATATACATCTTTTAAAAAGAAAAATGTTTAACTTCTCTTGGGCCACTATTTTCTATTTTAAAATGTTGTTATTAATATAATAACACAAGAGCTGAAGTTTATTTAACTTTTTTTTTAGAAATGATTTCTTATTCTTGAGACAATTATGTTGCCATGGAGAAGATATACCTTTAAATTTATCCTGTAAATATGTAAGGGAATGTCTCTTAATTCATTTGCCACTCTCACTTGTAGCTATGTCAGCCCTGTTTTCTGTTATTTTTGTTTTTACATATTTACTTTTATTTATAGGCAAGTTCTTTCTGTGATTGTATGTTGTATATTATATTTTGCTTTCTCTGGTGACACCTATTTTTTATGGTAGGCTGGAATGTTCTTATCTGTTGCAAACTGTCTTTTAATCTCTGTAGCCTGCGTGGAATAGCAGACTGCAAAGATGTATTAATACATTAAACTGCTACTTTATTTCCTTTTTAGAAAATGAAGATTTAACCTAATAATACATATCATTAATGATTTTTTTTTAAAAAAGGGAGATAATATGAAGCAATTAAGCTGCCGCTCTCCAGAGAGTTCTTGTTACAATTGCAGAAAGTTTTAACCATTGGCACTTTTCCATTGCAGAAAATGTTGAACATTCACATGGGTAGAATGGAAGACCTTAACAGGATCTTTGTATTCCTCCTCTCCTGGGAACAGTTTGCTTTTTCTGTGGAAAAAGATATGTAACAGTGTTATGACTTAGCTATCCTGTTACAAAGATCTCCACTGTACAGCTGTTCCCTTTCATTCTCGCTCGGTGGGGGTCTGTAGCCATTAAAATGAATTATCGAAATTTGAGATGAAGTCCCCTATTTGTTAGCTGCCCCTTCATATATCATGTTCCTATACTTTCAGGGATTAGATGCAGGCAAACTAAATTAAACAGATTTCAAAAGTGAGGGTGTTTAAAAAAGGGGGTGGACAATCCCGAGTCCTTAAAGGTTCTGCCTTGGTTGAGAGCTTAATGGCTTCTCTCATCTTCTTGTGAGTGCAGACTTGTGAGTTGTCCGCTCTCCCATGGTCTCTTCATAAGGAGCAGACAGGCTCTTGTCCTCTTTTTGTCCGGAGGGGTTCGGTTGGACCAAGCTCATTGCCAACCCATTGGCCATCCTCTGGAGATGTCTTAGCTCACCACTGCCTCACCTAAAATTTCAGGCAATGTAGGACATGTTGATGTATTTGGGGAAGCAGCCTAAAATGCTATGTGTTTATATTAGTTCACCAATTTCCTATGGAACCAACCCTTTTACTTTGGTCTCTGACCTTTTTGCCCTGCAAGTGGTTCTTTTTGGCTACAAAGAAGACTGGAACTCCAGTTTCCAGAGACACATTTTGTTAAAGAGCTGGTCATCTTTTCTGTCAAGGTGGCAGATATACCTAATATTCCCACCTCCTACTTTCTCCTCAGTAGCCATCCCATGAGGTGAGTTGGGCTGAGAGAGAGTGGCTGGCTGAAAGTCAACCAACTGGCTTTCATGATTAATTATACAACAATGCATGTGTGAGAATAAAAGGAATACTTTTTAAATGGTTCAGTATTGAGTAGTAAAGATGTGTGATGCCACTTTGGTTGCTTAATGAATTTTTGAACAAATACACGTGGAATTCTGGGAGTAACATTAGGGATGTCTGAGTTGATTATACAAATGTGCATGCACTTGTGCATGCAGATGTTGGCTGAAAATCCAAACGATCTTTAGTAAATATGGATCAGAGAATTAATGTTTTGGGAACCAAGATAGTTGTGCTTGACAAGATTGCAAGTTCTAAATAAAAAAATAGAGGAAATGGGTAGAATGTGGTAAAATGTGAATTAGATATGGGAAGATGAATGGGAAAAAATGAGATGCAGAAGGTACTATTTGGTCTCGTGCAAGGACTGACTGTTTTGTCCAAAGAAGCAAAAATGTAAGAGCATGTGTCTGCCTGCTTTGTTGTATGGAAATGACAGTCAGGTATATAAAGATGAACATAATAAATTGAATACAGTGGGATGCGGTACTTTAAAAAGTGTGAAAAACCAAAATGAGACAGGGCCAAGAATGAATAGATGCTGAATACACGTGAACTGAATACAAAAGTGGACAACTAGTATGGAAAAGTATTTGAGGTTGTTCGATTATCTAAATATAATAGATGAGGAACAAACTGAAAAACAAATATATGGAAAAGAATAAATGGATCAAAAGGAAGGCCACTACAGTTGTGGTTGAATTAAGTTGATTATATTATGAAAAAGAAAAGAAGTGTAAGAACTTTAAAGACACAAAAGGTAGTGTGCAAACTGTTGTATGAATGTGGGAGAAGGATGGTTTGCAAGGATAGTAAAGTATACAGAAGCATAGCAAATGATACAAATTAGTTTTGCCTGTGTTTCTTTCATTTATTTAACTTTTTGGCTAATTGTTTCTTACTCCCTCTTTGCACCAAGCACAACACTGATTACGATGAAAAGGAAGAGCTTGTAGGTATGTTTGCATGTAAGAACTGATATCTTACGTTGTGCGCAGGCGTCTCTTTAAGTAGCTAAACTGGATATTACTGCAGCTTGATGATTTTCATTCATACTTTAGATTATTGAAAGACATTGTTTTGGGTGGCCCATAAAAAAAGAGCATGACAGTGTCTAAACTGAAGGGCTAGTATTAAACAATTGTTCAAAATTTCTTTTACTTTTTGTTGCTGCTTACATTTTTATTTGCAGTCTTTAAATATATTGACAGGGTTGCTCTTCAGGGATGAGCAATCTAAAGACTTGCCGCCTTGTTTCTATAGCAACCCCGCATCTCTGTCCTTTCAAAATAGCAAGTATGCTGCAGGGGTATTAGATTGAGCAGAATTATGTTAACAATTGAGCATCTTTCCATTTCTAAGTCTTTGCACAAGAAAATGGGCTGTACTGGCACTTAAGAAAGAAAAGGGGAGAAATGTCTTTTCTCCTGGAAAACTAATTTTGTTTTAGACAAAAAGGCTGTTTATTTTTTAGGCTTAGGTTTCTTGGTAGAAGGAAGTAATTTGCTATTTCAGATATGATGTGCTCTTAAAAAGCACGAGAATAGCTGTGGGTTTCCAACAAGCTGACAGAATCAGTGCCTGCTGTCCCGTGTTATCTTCAGTGAATTGTTCTGTATTAAAAAAAACTATCATTAGCATTATATTCAGAACCTCAGCTAAAGATATACGGGCAGAGCAGATTTCTTGCACCTTGCATGCACTTACATTCACAACCACAATTATTTCAAGAGGCAAAAAACCTTCTGTAATTTTAGCCCTTTGATCTTCTGCTGTATTCAAAATTATTCTCATCTTTGGGTTAGCCAAAGTGCAGCACTGCAAGTAGTGCTGATCTTTCAGCTCATTTCTGCTTCTCCTTCTTTCAATCTTGGTTATTGTTTCATTATCATATTATAGGACAGGGAACTCTAAATTGTGTGGATTAATCATTTTCCTTGATTTTTAGCTTGAAAAGTATTTTTTACAATTCTTAAATCAGGGTGCTGATGGTAATGTAAAACTGGTAGATATTTATGCTGTACTTAAATACGTTTTTTAAACCCTGGGAAAAATATAAACCAATTTAGGCAAGCAAGAAGAGGATGCAGCTATAACTAGTTGCATTAAAATTGAGAAACTTTTATGAACTCAATCTGTCTAAGGGTAGAGTTATGAAATGAAATGAAAATAATCCTGAATAAAATTTGTATATTTGAGCTGGAGGTTGACAATTATTGTCCCAGTTTACAACTAGGGAGACCTTTGTCTGGTTGGTTTAATAATTATTTAAGCAGCCAAATTCTGAGATCCTAATGCAGGCGTGGACCATAAACCACATGCAGCCCTGGAGAGCTTGTAATACAGCCTCACGGTATTTATATAAAAAAAATAAAAGTTTTGTTATTTATATACGTTAACTATACTTTATATGCAGCCCAGAATAATTCGTCTTCATTCATTGCAGCCCAGGCAAGCTGAAAGATTGGACATCCATGTCCTAATACATATCCTCTGCGTGAATAAACTTAGGAAAAGAGAACATGTTTTCTCATTGAATTTCTGACATGCAAAAGTATCCCTGATAGAACATAAGAATAGTTTTTATTGTTCTATGTCGATATTCTCACTTCTGGTTTCAGATATACAGCCAAAAGAAAATAAACTGCTGAATCACCTGATATGAGAAGGAGAGACACACACAAACATGAAACATAGAGCCTTGGTGGAGCAGTGGGCTAATGCGTCCTTAAGTAACACCAGCTGCCTGCAATTAGTGCAGGTTCGCATCCCACCAGGCTCAAGGTTGACTCAGCCTTCCGTCCTTCCGAGGTAGGTAAAATGAGGACCCAGATTGTTGGGGGCAATTAAGCTGACTTTGTAATAATGCCGCTTGGGGTGTGTGTGAAAGCCCTAATAAGCAGGCATATACGTAGAATGAAGGCTACTGCTAAGCTTGTAAGCCGCCCTAAGTCTTCGGAGAAGGGCGGGATATAAATGGAATTAAAATAAAATAAAAATAAATAAAAATAAAAAGAGAAAGTGTCTCATACCAAGTACAGAGCACACTAAGTTACATCACAAGTGGTCCCTTTTGCATCTGAAGGCAGTGTTCATGTGGTTATTCCTATTTGCCAAATAGCAGCTGAATAACAAATGAGCTAAAAAAAAAGGGATGCGGTGGCTCAGTGGGTTAGGACGCTGAGCTTGTCGATCAGAAGGCAGTTTGGCGGGTCGAATCCCGAGTGCCGTGTAACAGTGAGCGCCTGTTACTCGTCCCAGCTTCTGCCAACCTAGCAGTTGGAAAGCACGTAAAAATGCAAGTAGGGACCGCTACGGTGGGAAGGTAACAGCGTTCCGTGCGCCTTTGGCGTCTAGTCATGCCGGCCACATGACCACGGAGACTTCCTCGGACAAACGCTGTCTCTTCGGCTTTGAAACGGAGATAAGCACCGGCCCCTAGAGCCGGAAACGACTAGCACGCATGTGCGGGGGAACCTTTACCTTTACCTTTGCCTAACAAATGAGCTCAGGAAGACCCTTTGAAACTTAGCATCCCACAAAACATTAACATCTTAGTCTCTTCTAACATTTCATCATTTGTGATATTAAACAACACCATAGTTAGAAGAAATTTCTCCAATATTCATTTTCATGCATGGGTAATAGATTGTTTTTTGCTTCAAAGAAGATCCATCAGTAACTTGATGGATGATATTTTTGTTTGTGATTCACAATATTTTTCCCCAAACCTTTTCATCTTGTTGCAGAGGCTGGGGAGCATATTTGGTACTTTGGGTCTGTTTTGCGAGCACTTTCACAAAATGGTTACAGGAGCTTCCAGATCAATCACAAAATGACCGTAATGTGGGACTAGCTCACTTCACAGGGTTGCTCTGCCAGACAAGATACCTGCTGTCTTTGAAGAATGTTCTATTGTGGATTCTTGCGTATCTTTATCCTTCTGGATATTAGTCATTAATTTCTCGTATGAAAACTTATAAAAGAGTCATTGAATACGAGATAGGTGGCAAATAAATTTTATAAACAAATTATAAATAAGTAATAGAATCCCATTCTAACTTTCCTTTGGCTTAACTTTAAAAACTACAAATAGAGAAGGATTGTTTACCCATTTTAAATGCCCAGGCAAAGAAAAAAGATTTAGACTCCACACTAAAAATATTGGGAAATAATTGCAAACATAGAGTCTGCTAGAAGAGGAACGCAGGGACACCACAAACTAAAGATCTATAAATGTTTCATTCTGGTTTTATAGCCAGTCCTTGACTTACAACTGGTGCTTTTTTTGTCATAGAACGCACCGGAACGGAATTCCGGCACCTTTTTTTGATGGATTTTTCCAAGTTTTAAAAGCAGCTTTTGAAAATTTGATGTTTGGTCCTCGTGGACATTTAGCTGCCTAAGAACTAGTCAGGCAAACCAGGTTTACCAGACCATATTGGGTTTTACTAAAACCAGCAACTCAGCCATTTCAGCCATTTGAGCCACCAACCATTATCTCCATTTCCAACTTTCTTCTCTTTCCTAATTGGGTTTCATTCCACTTCTAATGTGAGCATGGCATCTTTTACTGGTATAGCCCACCATCTACGAGAGCTTTTCCATGAGAGACAAAACTAACTCTTACTGTAATCTCTGTATCAGCAAAGTGAAAACAAACTCTTTTGTTTGGGTAAGAATAGGTCAGGGGTCGGCAACCTTAAACACTCAAAGAGCCACTTGGACCCGTTTCCCAGAGGAAAAAGAAACACTGGGAGCCGTAAAACCCGCACGCACACGTGCATGCACATGAGGAGGAAAGCTTGATTGAAGAGTTTAATTAAAAAGAAATAGAGGCTACTGTGCATGAGTTCTCTCTCTCTCTCTCTCTCTCTCTCTCTCTCTCTCTCTCTCTCTCTCTCTCTCTCTCTCTCTCTCTCTCTCTCTCTCTCTCTCTCTCTCTCTCTCTCTCCCTCCCTCCCTCCCTCCCTCCCTCCCTCCCTCCCTCTCCCTCTCTCTCCCCCCTTCTCTCTCCCTCTTTCCGATCTTCTGCTCACCTGGCAAGCTGGCTTCACACTGTTCTCTGATAAGCTGACACACATTCTTATTGGGCTGGCTCTCCTGCCCTTGAGAGCTTCTGCTTTCTGCTGCTTCCAGCTTCCTGTGGAGATGCAGCAAAGGCAGGAGCCCCACCCAATAAGCTTGTCAGCTTGTCGGAGAACACACACACACACACACACACACACACACACACAGAGAGAGAGAGAGAGAGAGAGAGAGAGAGAGAGAGAGAGAGAGAGAGAGAGAGAGAGAGGGCACCTCTCTCTGTCTCTCTGCAAATGGTGGAGGACGACTGGGAGCCACAGGTTGCCAACCCGTGAAAAAGCCGCATGCGGCTCCAGAGCCACTGGTTGCCAACCCGTGGAATAGGTGAAGGGTCAATAAGATGCCATGGTGGAACATAGGACCCTCCTCTTTTATGAAAAGGACTGGGACTTTCACAGGTGCCAGTGATACACAGTGTACAGATAGCTGTCTCTGGATCAGTTTCATATGAAGATAGAAAGGGAGTATAGCTCGGTGCTGGTTTTCTGCCTATTGCTGCATGGCACATTTAACGTGCAAGTCTTTTATTAGGAAGTTTCATTTTTTTCCTAATCAAACTATTAGTTGGTTGTCTGTCATTGTAGGTTTCTCTGTAATTTGAGAAAATGCCTCAGACAGGACCCTCCTGAATTCACATGAAGATAAAGTGAGGAAGTGTCTTCTGTCGAGATTGTTTTTTCAAATAAAACTGTCTTTAGACCTAATGGGATTGGTTGGTTAGTCTGACCTACCTTATAAGGCTGACAATAGCCTTTCGCTTAGTACCGTAAGTACTTTCTTGAAAGATATAAGATTGGATGCCTATCATCATTAATCTTTTGCCTTAACATAACTCCTCTGATCATATCAGAGGTATCAGCATGCAAAATAAATGGAAGGTTAAAATCTGACCTCTTAAGAGAGGATATAAAGCAGTTCCTAACTGTTGGGGGGGGGAAATTGCCACACGCAGATGTCTATGAGGCTTTTGTGTTGGTGGAAAAATGAGGTGTTCCATAATATTCCAAATATCCTAGGAATCTTCATGGAAGATGCATCTGTTGAATAGCTTGCATATTCTTTTCTTGTAGCTTAATATTTTGCTGCTCAACTATGTAACTTAAGTAATGTTAGAAAATAACATCTTTTAACTGCTGCATATGTTCTTCCCAGATAGAGCTTTAAATAAATATCATCCAGGTGAGCTTCCCAGTATTTCCCCTGGTCTGGAAGTATGTTGTCCATGAATCTCTGGAAGTTTGGAGGAGCTCCATTTACAGCTGAAAGGCATTTTTACAAACTGTTATAGTCCTTCAAGTGCAGAGAGGCATGGTGGCCCAGCAGCTTAATGATGCTGGATTTGTTGGCTAGAGAAGGCCAATTCCCTGCACTTCAGTAGTTTGAGCCTAACACTGCATGACAGAGTGAACTTCCCTTACTTGCCTCAGCTTCTGCCAATCTACCAGTCTGAAAGCATGCAAATGCAAGTAGATAAATAGGTACCACTCCAATGGGACTAACAGTGAAGGCAAGAAACCAACCCATGCCAGATCTGCCCAACTTGAGGCAAACAACTAGCACGCATGTGCGGGGGAACCTTTACCTTTACCTTTATGAAACAATTAACTCTCTTCTCTCAACCCATTTTCTCCAGTAGTTTGTAAGATAGACTTAGTTTTTTCATTCCTAAGTCTGTTTTGTAGTTAAAAAAGATCCCATTCTCTGGATCAGAGTAAATGGCCCTTACAACTTAGTTTGCAATTTACATTCCTGAATATCAGCAAAAGCAATACCTCTAGAAATTTCATTGCAGCTTTAATATAATGACATTCCTTGGTGTCTTGCACAAGTTTAAAATTCTCCTATGGTATGTCATAGGAGTTTATGCCATTTCCTCCTTTGTGTGACAATACTGTCCACTTGGTCTTTGGATCTGGAATTTCACTGGTCCATCCATGACAAGAATGCTGTTGGTTTTGTCCTATACAACATACATTCAACTTTAAAGACCTGAATCCAAGTGGATGTACAAATGCTTTAACAAACTGGATGGATTGGGGTTTGATCCATGAGAATTTCATCAGGGACTTCCTCACTATTGTACACTTGAGTAATTCATTAGAAATATCTTTTTGCTGTGACTGTGTAGAAGGAGTTTGTCTCTGGGCATTTAGTACCACAGTCTGAAATCACAAGTATATACTGATTTCTTCTTGCTGACTTTGGAAAAACCCAACTATAGCCATAACAGTTCTAGAAAATAAAGTAGAATCAAGGGGATTCTTTCCACAAGTGTCTTATATTATTTTTTTCCCTTAGGTTTTTTATACTGACATTTTTGGCAAGACTGACAATGAATTTTCTTGGTCAAAAGTATATATCCCTAAGCCTCATTAGAGATTTTTTTCTTTTCACATGTGAGTTGAGATTTTCACTGTCAAAATTCAAGAAACCTTTTATAAAATACTGCAGTCTGCTCTGCATTGTTTTCTGAATGGATCTCCTCATAACGTCTGTGAAACAAAGTTTCTCCACTACATCAACTTTAAGATGTGTGGACTTTAACTCCCAGAATTCCTTAGCCTACATGTTGCCTGGGGAATTCTGGGAGGTGAAGTCCACACATCTTAAAGTTGATGAGGTTGAGAAATACTACTATAAAGATCTCCTTTTTCACAAAGACAGCTGATGTAAACAAAACTGCTTCTTGCAATGATAAAAGATATTGCCTCCCTGGTGGTTGAAGTACTCCCCAAGATGCTGTTAGAAATTTGGTTTTTATTGTTCAGCTGAATTTTCTTCCCTGGAGAAATCTATTCAATACTAAATGTCATGTAGATACTTTAATGAATTTTTTTTTAAAGAATCATTTCATTTGTATTTTTCTTCGATGGTAAGTGCCAAAAAGAGCATTAGAATAGCTGAAATAATTCTCCCACAAGCAAATTGCTTCTGTTCAGACAAAGAGTTCCCTTTGGCATCAGATTATTTTAAGTGTTTGAGAATTTCATATGGAATTTCTATCTCTAAATATCACTAACAACCAATCTTGGTTCTTGATCTGACAAAGGATAGAGAAGATATCATGGAAAATAGTGAAATGTTATGTTAGCAAAATTGGATTGCAATTATAATTAGTCACACCACACATTATTCTCTTTTTAACTGAACAATTACGAATGATCAACAATGTAATAATCAATTCAATTGCAGTCCCTACATCGTAATTTTTAATCCCTGTGAAGGCCTATAAATTGGTATAGGTAGTCCACAACGTATGACCACAATTGAGCCCAAAATTTCTGCTGCTAAGTGAGACAGTTGTTAAGTGAGTTTTGCCCTATTTTATGACCTTTCTTTGCCACAGTTGTTGAGTGAATCAGAACAGTTGATGGTAACACGGTTGTTAAGTGAATCTGGTTTCCCCATTATCTTTGCTTGTCAGGAGGGCACAAAAAGGGATCACATGACCCCGAGACACTGCAACCGTCATATATATGAACCAGTTGCCAAGCATTTGAATTTTGATCATGTGACCGTGGGGGATGCTGCAATGGTTGTAAGTGTGAAAAACAGTCATAAGTTACTTTTTCAATGTTGACGTAACTTCAAATGGTCACTAAATGAATAGTTGTAAGTCGAGGACTACCTGTATACCTTCTTTTTCTTCATTTTTTTTTTAGGACGGCACTCAGCAAAGTTAGTGAGCTTTGCTAAATACAATTCATTAGGATTTTGGATGTTACGATTTTTCACTGCTTTAATATGCTGATTTTTTTCTTTTTTCTTCTTGCTTAGGTAATCAGTGTCTTTCCTGGGGATGGAACGAGCACGGCATGTGTGGCAATGAAACAGAAGAAAATGTTTGTCTTCCTCAGCCTGTGGGAGCTCTTAGTTCTGCAGAGCTGCTTTCAATTGGATGTGGCGCTGGACACTCCTTAGCATTTTGTGGTTTACCAAGCTTAGATGTAACACTGTAGAACCCTCTGCACAATTTTAATTTCATTTTAAGGCAGGGGGCTCCAACGTTGGCAACTTTAAGACTTGTGGACTTCAACTCCCAGAATTCCTCAGCCAGCAAAGCTGGCTGAGGAATTCTGGGAGTTGAAGTCCACAAGTCTTAAAGTTGCCAAGATTGAGGACCCCTGTTCTAAGGTTTATGCTTAGTTGATAAATGCAGTTAATGTCAAAGCAATTCAGTCATACTGTATGTAGCGATGGCAAGATTATCCATATTATATACTGACAGTCATTTTGCCGGGTTCATATTTAAAAGGAGGGAGATTTTTTTTTGGGGGGGTGCTTTTATTTGAGGGGGCAAAATATGAAAACATTTAGGTGTGATGAAATGAAATAGGATGTGCTTTATTTATTGTCAAGCATGAAAAAAACAGATCCACACGTAAAGGTTCTAATTAAGTGATTTATTACTACAGCCTATACATAGGAATATCTTCATATTAAGAGTTAGCACCTGGACAGAACTAGATAAGTGGTCATGGCATTCAAGGGGGGAGGGTTGGACTTAGTTCGCTTGTGGCTACAAAATGATTCTAAACTGAGGCCTAGTTTAACTCTTTCCCCTGGCTCTGCCAGTCTCTTCCCTACATTTATTGATATCAAGCAAATGATTACCTCAGGTAGTCCTCGCTGAATGACTGCCCTATTTAATGACTCTTCAAAATTACGATGGTGCTGAAAAAGTAACTTTATGACCAGTCCCTGCCCTTGCAACTGCAGTTATGGGAACTGCATCCTGCAGTTATGGGATCCCCAATTGTACACTTCATAGCCAGCTTCCAACAAGCACAATGAAGAAGCCAACAATAAAATTACAACTCACAATCCTGATGTCTTTCTTAAAGACTATGTTGCTTAGCAACAGAGTTGTTGTTCCTAATTATGATAATTAAGTGAGGACTACCTGTCCAGTTTTTATCCAAGAAAATATAGTAGAGCATTATTCTCAATATTGAGGATTTATAATTGGACTATACTGTTTCATCAATACAAATGCCATCAGATATGGAGACTTTATCACCTGGGGACTTCCAGGTGACAAAAATGCTGGATAGATGCATCTCTGAAAGCGCAAGGATGCTAAGGATGGAATTCTGCCTGCCGGTGTGGTTGTTCTTACAAAATTTCTTCAGACAAAGAAAAGCTAAAAAAATTGCCCTTGTGTGCTCTGGATGGCAGTTCCTTATGAGGAAGCCTATAGCAGCCAAAGGATTCTGCAGGCACCTCATGAGTAAAAAATACATGGAGCCAAGGAAGATGTGATTTGCAGACTCAATAGAGCTGCAGGGGTGTCAAACTTGTGACATCACGTGACATGTCGCAATGTATTGCGACTTTTTCCATTGCCAGCAGTAGGGGTGGGTGAGGTTTCGTCATGACGCATCCGGCCTGTGGGCCGGCAGTTTGACAACCCTGCTTTAATAGATACCAAATCCCACTTTCTTAGGCACTTTGGATGGTAACTATTTAATAACTAAAGAATTCTCGGGAGTAGTAGTTTAACTGGAACTTCTGTGTTTAACAGAAAAAGAACAGAAAAAATCTTCAGGAATTAACTTGCAGCAAAAAGCACATTAAAAGCTTGGACTATAAAAGTTTTAAACAAATATAGGAACCAGTGGTATTTTTTTAAATTTTATTATTACTAGGTTCCTATATAAATAGAGGAGGGGAATGTGAGGAGAGTAGAAGTAGCTGAAATGGCTAAATTGACTTGTCTAATTAAAGAAGGAACAACAATTATTTTTTATGAAAGAGTGGAAACCCTTTATGGACTTTTTGCTGCAAATGGACAAAAATGGTGATTTGGGGATTTACTGATTAAAAAAGGTTGTTTACAGGAAGATGGGATCCAAAATATATAATTTCAGAGGCTGGAAATGGTGAATAATCATGCTAGTAATGGTTTGCCTTCAGAAGTTGTGGGTGCTCAATTACTGGAGGTTTTTAAGAAGAGATTGGACAACCATTGGTATAGGGTCTCCTGCTTGATCAGGGGGTTGGACTAGAAGACCTCCAAGGTCCCTTCCAGCTCTGTTATTCTGTTTTATATATTCTGTTTTTTTTCTGCAAAGAAGATTGGGAGTTGTTTCTTTAGATATCTTTCTTCTTCTTTGTCTCACTTTTTCATTTTTTTTATATCTTACATAGAAGCATACATACACATACATAAGCAATCAAGTACTTTATGTACTAGAGACTACGTTACCACTACTCATAGTTCCTTGTTGACATTACCTCTCTACGTTTTATTGCCTATTGACTGAATGTTTTGCTGGGTCACAAATTCAGATGGTATTTTGAAAGGCCTTTGTGAATTAGTTCAATATCTAAGCTACAGCACTAGATACAAAAATACTTTTCCTGAGTCTTCCTCCTCCATTCTTTATTTTAATCCTGGGTTGAATGCCCATCTCCTGGGGTGTATTTTATAAGTCAGACTTCTGAATATATTAGAATTATGCAGCCCTTTTGATTTAGTTTCAGCAAATTTTTTGACACACCGATTTCTGTGAGCATAGCACCTGCCTACAGCTCTTTGAAACCTTCATGTCTTTTCTCAGGATTCGATGGATACCTTGTGAGAGATAGGGGAAAATATGGCTGCTTTAAAGAGTTGCAAGCAGGTGCCACATTTGTTCTTGTAGTATCTCGAGCGGGTTCCCGATCAATAAGGACAGCAGACTTGGTAGATTTCAGCTGGTTTATTTCGTCTCCTCAGGAACGCTGACAGTGTGTTTAAAACCCTCCTTTTATACTATAGCTGGCAAGTCTTCGCCCAATCCCCAGCCAAGGATTCTCCCACCGCTTGTGTTTTTAACCAATAAGCGGTGACCGCGTGTGGAGCTGTCAACTCGCAGCTGTCAGCGGTAACCGCATGTGGAGCTATCAGCTGTCAGAGGGAGCTGTCAAACCTGCGCTGTCAAACCGCAACTGTTAAATGCACTTTTTAACTATCATACATTACACCCTTCCCCCTGCAATTAAACAATAACTATTTACAGAATTCTTGTTGTACAGTGTTCATTTCAGCCGGACTCTTGACCCCCAGACCATACATAGTCTTTTAAGTATGCTGGTGGCCTTCTTGTCCTGACGGGGCATCTCAGGGAATCGTCTGCTGTACCTTCCCTGGCTGATGGTGTTGTAGGATGTAAGGGATTCATAGCCATGGAGTTTTTGCTGCCCTGGTGACTTAGGGCAACATTGGGGGTTACCCCTATCTGGGGGTTTTCCCCAGAGTCTGGAAGGTTTTCTAGCCCATCTTGCTGGGGCATTTGCTGGGTGTTGGGGGCAAGGGTGACTGGTTCCTCTGGAGATGGTTGTCCACCAGGGGCTTGAGGCTGGTTACTTAACCCCCTTTTCCTTAATTGATCTATGTGCCGTCTAAACTGACAGTCCCCTTCCCCCTCAACAAGATAAGAAATAGGCCCAGTGCGCATAATAACCACCCCCGGTAACCATTTGTTCCCCAGTCCAAAGTTCCTGGCCCACACATAATCCCCAACATTGAATTGTCTTGGAGGAACTGGTAGTTCTGGTTCAGCTGCCACCCTGTCAGGGTGCAATCTGTCAGGTTTTGTGACCAGTCGGTGGCCCCAACGTAACTCTGCAGGACTCTTGCTGGTGGCTGTGCAGGGGGTAGAGTGCTGGGCTAAAAGAAACTGTGCCAAACATTGGTGCCAATTGCCAGTGATGATGCAGTGTAAAGCATCTTTAGTTGTTCGGACCATGACTTCAGCCAGGCCGTTAGTGGATGGCCAAAAGGGAGCAGAGGTGATGTGTTTAATCAAATTGGCCTTGGTGAAAATCTGGAAATTGGCAGAAGTAAATTGTGGCCCATTATCTGAGACTATCACATCAGGGAGACCATGTGTAGTGAAGAGCCCCCCTAAGCACTTGTACAGTGCTGGCTGTGGTTATATTTTTAACTGGGATCACCTCTAGCCACCTTGAATAACTATCAACTACAATGAGAAATAGCTGCCCCTGGAAGGGTCCTGCAAAGTCAATGTGGATCCTAGACCAGGGGTTGTGAGCTGATTCCCATCTGTGTAGAGGTACGTGAGGGGCCCCTGGCCTGGACTGCTGACAACGGTGACATCCAGCTACGTGTTCTTCAATATTTTTGTCTAAGCCCAGCCACCACAAGTAGCTTCGTGCTAAAGCCTTCATTTTTACTACTCCAGGATGACCTTCGTGTAGTGCTAGGAGGGCTCTATCTCTATGTTTGTCTGGAATGACAACTGTGCTTCCCCATAAGATACACCCTTGGTGTGTGGACAATTCATTTCTCCTTACAAAATATGCTTGGAACTCAGCCCCTGGGCTATGGCCTTGCCGCCCTGAGGTTACCCAAGCTAACAACCTACTCAGGATTTTATCTGTGGTTGTTGCTGAGGCAATGTCCTTTATCTGCAGGGGGCAATCAGGTAGTTCTTCAATGGCTAAGATTTGCCCCCCAGGTGCTGGGTCAGGGTCATTATCAGCTAAGGGTAGTCTACTTAACCCGTCAGCATGACACATTTCCTTACCCGGTCTGTAGATCAATTTGAATGAATATGCAGATAAGAACGTTGACCAATGCAGAATCCTTGGGGATAGAATTTGAGGGGTCTGTTTATCAACGGTGAATAATCCCAATAAGGGTTTGTGATCTGTAAAGATCGTGATTTCCCTTCCATATAAATAATCATGAATTTCTTTTACCCCTGCAACGATGGCTAGTGCCTCTTTGTCAATTTGGGCATAATTTCTTTCAGCCCTGGATAATGTCCTGGAGTAGTAAGCAATTTGTTTCTGAACTCCACTTTCATCTAAATGGCTTAGCACGGCGCCGACCCCATAAGGAGAGGCGTCACACGCTACACAAATTGGTTTGTGTTCGTTGTAATGGGTGATGGTTGAGTTGCTGGACAGTAAATTTTTTAGGTCCCTGAAACAGGTTTCATGGAGAGATGACCACTTCCAAGGAGTTTTTTTTATCCAGCAGCCTGTGTAAGGGTTCTGCAATAGCTGCTTTCTGGGGAAGAAAGATGTGGTAAAAATTTAAGAGCCTCAAGAAAGCTTGTAATTCTGCTTTATTCCTGGGTGTTGGGGCCATTTTAATGGCCCGCACTTTAGATTTTGTGGGATGGATTCCCTGTGCATCTATCCTATAACCCAGGAATTCCGTGGATGTCACCCCTATTGAGCATTTTTCTTTTTTAAGTTTTAACCCTGCGGTGCGAAATCTGCTTAGCACCTTCTGCAACCTTTCTGCCAGCATCTCTTCGCATTCTCTGGCGATTAGAATGTTGTCGAAGTATGGACACACCCCCGGGATGCCTTTCAAAGTTCGTTCCATAATTTCCTGGAAGATTCCAGGGGCAACAGAAATGCCAAACTGCAGACTGTTAACTTTGAAAGCCCTGCGGTGTGTCACGATCGTTTGCGCATCTGCCACCTCCCTGGTAACAGGGAGCTGCAAATAGGCATGCGCGAGATCGAGCTTAGCAAAGATGGCGCCGGACAGAATCGCAGAGAGGACGTGCTTCACCGATGGGACAGGGTAAGCATGCGGGTTCAATGCGCGGTTGAGGGTGGCCTTATAGTCAGCGCAGATCTGAACCTCGCCATTAGGTTTAACGGGGGCGACTATAGGGGTTTCCCAGCTTCCCCCGTCCACGGGTTCCAGTACTCCCAAATTTACAAGGCGTTCCAGTTCGTTCTCAATTTTTTGTTTGAGGGTGAACAGAACCCTTCTAGCCTTAATTCTGACTGGGAGGACGTCAGGTTTTAATTTCAGGGAAATAGGGGCCCCTGTGTATTTTCCTAAAGAGCCATCGAATACGTCTGCAAATTGTTTGCAGACGGCTTCGAGGCTTTTGGCCTGGGTAAGATGGACTCCTCCTAGCCAAATACCCAAGGCCTCAAACCAATTAAGTCCCACTAAACTAGCCCCCTTCTCCTGGGTGACTAGTACTTCCAGTGGTCCTAGAAATCCCCTGAAATGAACAGTTAGCATTGCTATCCCTTTTAGTTTTATTGGGGCTTGTTGAAAATCAGCCAATGTCATTTGGGTGGTTTTCAGGGGAATCTTCCATTTGCTGAGGCTGCAGATTGAGTTGTAGGTCTCCACTGAAATTATGGAGACTGAGGACCCGGAGTCCACCTCCATTTCGCAAGGAACTCCTTGCAGATGGACTGTAATTTTTATCTTTGGCCTCAGCAACTGGTGGACATTTAGACGGCTATCCGGCTCCCCATGCCAATTAGTGGTTTGTACCAAGGGCCAGGGGGGCTCAGTGCGTGGGGAGTAGGGGGTTGTCATACCTGGCAAAGATGATTCGAGGTCGTTGACGTTTCCCCGATTTCGGCTACGGCATACGGACCGGATATGCCCTGTCTTGCCACACTCGTGGCATTTGGCATTCCGGAACTTACACGATGCCTGTGGGTGAGCTGCTCCACAGCTGGCACATCTAGGTCTGAGGTCCGTTGTGCAGGGGCTTTGGTAGTTGTTTGTAGTCTAAAGTCTGTTTGGCCCCTTTCCAGCACCGCGCTGTGCCTGGGGTTTTTAAATTTTTTGCTGAATTACATCTATCTCGTTGTCGGCTTCCGTGACCTCTTCATCGCTATCAGTAAAACTGCTTTGGTGGATTGACCCGTTTGGCCCGTTGGTGGGCTGAGCTTGGGTCTCCTCATGAGTAGTGTCATGTGCTCGGATCTCGCTGATAACCTCAGTGAGGCTCATTGTCGGTTTTGCGACAATTTTCCGTTGGAGCCGCTCGTTTAGGAGTCCGAGGACGATTTGGTCCCGTATCCTGTCTTCAAGGTCCGGGAAATGGCACCAGTGAGCGGCGTGTCATACTGCTGCGACGAAGTCTGTTGTGGCTTCGCCTGGACGTTGGGTCCGACGGGCGAACTGAAGCCGCCAGTATATTTCTGAATGTACTGGCGTGAAATGTTTGTTTAGTTTGTCTATGAGCTCTGAGTAGGAGACGGTGTTGACTGGGTCAGGATTGCAGAGTCCGCTGGCAACGTCATAGACTGCTGGCCCACTGAGGCAAAGTAAAGCCGCGGCCTTTAGGTGGTCCTCCATTATTCTGTTGAAGAGGAGGTAGCCCTCTACCTGTCCCAAGTGCGACTCCCATCGCTCAGGAAATCGAATATCAAATTCTCTCATCTGTCCCAGTGTAGTCATGCTGTCCCGGTGAATGCTGCTTCGCGGATTTCTTTGGGGACGAATTTCCCCAGTGACTTCAGCTTAGTGACAGTCAGCTTGTGACTTCGCTCAGTTATAACTCCGTGAAGCAGTACCACCTTCGTCGCCAGATGTAGTGTCTCGAGCGGGTTCCTGATCAATAAGGACAGCAGACTTGGTAGATTTCAGCTGGTTTATTTCGTCTCCTCAGGAACGCTGACAGTGCATTTAAAACCCTCCTTTTATACTATAGCCGGCGAGTCTTCGCCCAATCCCCGGCCGAGGATTCTCCCGCCGCTTGTGTTTTTAACCAATAAGCGGTAACCGCATGTGGAGCTGTCAGCTGTCAGAGGGAGCTGTCAAACCTGCGCTGTCAAACCGCAACTGTTAAATGCACTTTTTAACTGTCATACATTACAGTTCTACTGTGCTTTCTAAAGCCCCTTTTGGAATTGAAGCAAAGGCATTGCATAGCCCTTGTGTGTTTGTGTGTGTGTGTATAATATATATATATATTAGGTGGTAGAAGGGGCATAAATATAACAGTAGCCTTCACAAATAAGCTAGTTAATTATAAAAAGAGTTTTATTTTCTTGGACTGGAGTTTGTCAAGTGTTTAAAATGCAGAAACGTTCAGGATACAACTGAAAAAAACAAACCATATATACAGTATACAGGTGAAACTCGAAAAATTAGAATATCGTGCAAAAGTTCATTTATTTCAGTAATGCAACTTAAAAGGGGAAACTAATATATGAGATAGACTCATTACATGCAAGCAAGATAGTTCAAGCCGTGATTTGTCATAATTGTGATGATTATGGCTTACAGCTCATGAAAACCCCAAATCCACAATCTCAGAAAATTAGAATATTGTGAAAAGGTGCAATATTCTAGGCTCAAAGTGTCCCACTCTAATCAGCTAATTAAGCCATAACACCTGCAAAGGGTTCCTGAGTCTTTAAATGGTATCTCAGTCTGGTTCAGTAGGAATCACAATCATGGGGAAGACTGCTGACCTCACAGTTGTGCAGAAAACCATCATTGACACCCTCCACAAGGAGGGAAAGCCTCAAAAGCTAATTGCAAAAGAAGTTGGATGTTCCCAAAGTGCTGTATCAAAGCACATTAATAGAAAGTTATGTGGAAGGGAAAAGTGTGGAAGAAAAAGGTGCACAAGCAGCAGGGATGACCGCAGCCTGGAGAGGATTGTCTGGAAAAGGCCATTCAAAAGTGTTGGGGACTTTCACAAGGAGTGGACTGAGGCTGGAGTCAGTGCATCAAGAGCCACACACACAGACAGATCCTGGACATGGGCTTCAAGTGTCAAGCCGCTCCTGAACAACAAACAACGTCAGAAGCGTCTTACCTGGGCTAAAGAAAAACAGACCTGGTCTGTTGCTCAGTGGTCCAAAGTCCTCTTTTCTGATGAGAGCAACTTTTGCATCTCATTTGGAAACCAAGGACCCAGAGTCTGGAGGAAGAATGGAGAGGCATACACTGCAAGATGCTTGAAGTCCAGTGTGAAGTTTCCACAGTCTGTGTTGATTTGGGGAGCCATGTCATCTGCTGGTGTTGGTCCACTGTGTTTCATTAAGTCTAGGGTCAACGACGATGCAGTAAAAGTGCTACACTCAATTTGCCAGCAAATTTGGAAAACTCAACAGTGGCCACAGGATTGGAAAAGATCAGTTTACATTCCAATTCCAAAGAAAGGCAGTGCCAAAGAATGTTCAAACTATCGCACCATTGCACTCATTTCTCATGCTAGTAAAGTTATGCTTAAAATTCTACAAGCTAGACTCCAGCAGTATGTGGATCGAGAACTACCAGAAGTACAGGCAGGATTTCGAAGAGGCAGAGGAACAAGAGATCAAATTGCTAACATACGCTGGATCATGGAGAAAGCTAGAGAGTTCCAGAAAAACATCTACTTCTGCTTCATTGACTATGCTAAAGCCTTTGATTGTGTGGATCATAACAAACTGTGGCAAGTCCTTAAAGAGATGGGCATACCAGACCATCTTATTTGTCTCTTGAGAAACCTATATGCAGGCCAAGAAGCAACAGTGAGAACTGGACACGGAACCACTGATTGGTTCAAAATTGGAAAAGGAGTCCGGCAAGGCTGTATACTGTCGCCTTGCCTATTTAACTTATATGCAGAGCACATCATGAGAAAGGCAGGGCTAGATGAATCAGAAGTTGGAATTAAGATTGCCGGAAGAAACATCAACAACCTAAGATATGCAGATGATACCACTCTAATGGCAGAAAGTGAAGAAGATCTAAAGAGCCTCTTGTTGCGAGTGAAGAAGGAGAGTGCAAAACTTGGGTTGAAACTAAACATTAAGAAAACCAAGATCATGGCATCCGGCCCTCTCAATTCCTGGCAAATAGATGGGGAAGAAATGGAGGTAGTGACAGATTTTATTTTCCTGGGCTCCAAGATCACTGCAGATGGGGACTGTAGCCAAGAAATTAAAAGACGCTTGCTCCTCGGGAGGAAAGCCATGTCAAATCTAGACAGCACACTAAAAAGCAGAGACATCACCCTGTCAACAAAAGTGCGTATAGTCAAGGCGATGGTCTTCCCAGTTGCAATGTATGGCAATGAAAGCTGGACCATAAGAAAGGCTGAGCGCCAAAGAATTGAAGCCTTTGAACTATGGTGCTGGAGAAGACTCCTGCGAGTCCCTTGGACTGCAAGGCGATCAAACCGGTCAGTCCTAGAGGAGATCAACCCTGACTGCTCTTTCGAAGGCCAGATCCTGAAGCTAAAACTCAAATACTTTGGCCATCTAATGAGAAGGAAGGACTCACTGGAGAAGAGCCTAATGCTGGGAAAGATTGAGGGCAATAGAAGAAGGGGACGACAGAGAATGAGGTGGCTGGATGGAGTCACTGAAGCAGTAGGTGTGAGCTTAAATGGACTCCAGAAGATGGTAGAGGACAGGAAGGCCTGGAGGAACATTGTCCATAGGGTCGCGATGGGTCGGACACGACTTCGCAACTAACAACAACAACAAATATTCTAATTTTCTGAGATTGTGGATTTGGGGTTTTCATGAGCTGTACGCCATAATCATCACAATTATGACAAATCACGGCTTGAACTATCTTGCTTTGCATGTAATGAGTCTATCTCATATATTAGTTTCCCCTTTTAAGTTGCATTACTGAAATAAATGAACTTTTGCACGATATTCTAATTTTTCGAGTTTCACCTGTATATGGAGATCTGTGCCACATCAGTTGAATCAGTGATAACAGTATTGTACCAATCTAAGACTTTGTGTTAATAGTCTGATACTCTGTAAGCATAATCTGTCCATCTGTCTACAAGCAGTTTATCCGGAAAGCCAATTAAAATGGATTAACAAAATCCGTTAGCCATTTGTGATCTCTGTTACTTTACCAGAAATTATTGCAGTAACTACTCCCTTTATATGCACTTTAGTTTACATAAATCATAATGTATGTACACAAGTATGTTTGGGTAGGTTAGAAATAAAAGGAAAGTCAAAGAGATAGGTCTATTGTGAGGAAGCAAGTATTGAGCAATAGTAGGTGAAGATGAGAAGGCAGGATTTTTAATTTTGCACCCGTCTTCTCCCAGAAGAGAAATTGAGCTTTAGTTGACCACAGTTATGCTATTGTGGGGAGGAGAAGGCAGAAGATAGGCCAGAGTAAGGTAGCAGTTAGTTAATTTAAATGAATTAAAGTCTACAGGACCAGGTGAATTACATTTGACAGTACTGAAGGAGCCTTTATCAGTAATCTTTGAAAAATTTTGGAGAACTGCTAAGGTTTCAAAAGGCGAGCAAATAGCATTCCCATCTTCAGAGAGGGGAAGGAGGAGGACCCAAGAAATTACAGACCTATCAGCTTGAAGTCTCTATTGGGTTAAGTCTTTGAAAAGATGATAAAGCAGCATCTTTGTAGAATGGCCTTATTTCCTAAGTGAGGGGTCTCCAAACTTGGCCACTTTAAGACTTGTGGAGTTCAACTCCCAGAATTCCACAACCAGCTGCGTTCTCCATCACTGAAAACATTCAAACAGGCTAGATGATCATTTATCAGAAATGATCCAGTGCAACCTGCATTGAGTAGAAGATTGAATTGGATAACTTGTGTAGTCACTTCAGTTCTATGATTCTAAGAACAATGAATAATGTTTGCAACAATATTGTATTTTTTGCTTTGCGTTCATAGTTGGTGAAACCAACACTGGTTGCTAGCCCTTCTTAAAGGTCTCTTCCCCTTCCTCAATTACTCAGGACATTATAGAACTTTGAGACAGAATGGTCTTCTACACATATTCTGTACCATCCAACAACATTAAGATAGGTATACAATAGGAGATTCCTGAGCAAGTCAAGATACTGAGAGCATGGTGGCAGAATGGTTAGAATGCAGTACTGCAGGTTAACTCACTGCTCACTGCCAGCAGTTCAATCTTGACGGGCCCAAGGTTGACTTAGCCTTCTATCCTTCTGAGGTTGTTCAAATGAGGACCCAGATTGTTGGGGGCAATAAACTCACTCTATAAACCTTTTAGAGAAGGTATAAACTACTATGAAGTCTAAATGATATTGCTATTGCTATTGGCCTGGTTAACACAGAGGCTACATGGTTATTCTATGTCAGAGTTACTCTAGTAGAACCTGCACTAAGCAAGGGAATGAACTAATTAGCTCCTTCTAACTCAATGAAATTAAATGGGGTGACAAACAGTCTTATACTGTGTTTTCCCTCAGATTACACCATAAAAATTCAGTAACGCAGAAAGATGTTCAATATGAAGAGGAAGATTGCTTGAAAGAAACAAAAAATACAGTATTCATGAGGTGTCCTTCCAGCTTGTTTTGTTTGTAATCATCAGCACACAGAAATCATTTCATAATGTTGAAAATGCTATAAATTATTTTACCTCTTCAGGTTCTTGCTGACATCCTTTTGTAGAAGGTTTTTTTATTTAAAAAATATGTTCTGCTATTAGGCTTACTTGTATTCAGGCTATTAAACTTTTTATCTCTAGCTCTTGATTAGGCATTTGCTTGTTTTAACAGTATTTCCTTGGCTAAAGGGAAAGATTATGAATTGAATTTTCATTCACAGCTGCATTTTGTATTCCTTGTTCTCCTCTTCCTTTGTTCTTCCTTTTTATTTTTCCTCCTAAGCTTGAGTTCATTTAAGGTGTACACCTTTAGTGATTTACATTATATTGTTAATTCTGTACTATATATCTATTGTTTTGTATTTGTTAATATATCATTGCATACTAAAATAAATAGATTTTTTTCCTTTATCCTCCTCTTTGATTTGCACAATATTAACAATAAAATTATCTGATTAGTTGTTTAATCTGTGTAAGGGACATCAAGATGCATTGCCGAATATTTTGATCATGTGGTATATTATTTTTATCAAGTAATTTTTTTAAACTTTCATTTGTTTGGGAGGGGGTGTTGCCTTTTGATATGATAGATGGATAGAACAATTTTTTTTCCATTATTTTTGATGTTAATTATATTCTGAGCCTGTTGGGTCAAAGCAAAGGCCTATCAGGTATCCAGGGACAGAATTAAAAACCCCACATCCTTATGTGCCCTCCTGAATCTATGTATGCAACCCAAATAGCCCTCTGAAAGCTTCTGGTGAATTATTATTTTGTGTGACAAAAATGGAACATTATTAAATGCAGCTGAATGAGGATTGTTCATGTAAAGCAGTGGTGGGGAACTATGGTCCCTTTATGAGTTTTGGACTTTGACTCCCAGAATTTCTGAGCCATGCTGGCTCAGGAATTCTGGGAGTTGAAGTTCATAGTTCATCAAAGGGCCATAGTTCCCCACCGCTGATGTAAAGGGTTGTGTTCCTAGAGTGCATGTTTGCTAGACAAGTTTCTTTTGGATCGAACACGCTTATAATAATAAAAATGGGGGTGATCCAAAGCTATCATTTACAGTAAGTTCCATTACTAAAAGGAAAATTAGAACATACTAAGATATGAATTCTCAGTCCTTCAGATAAACAAGGATATACTGGTAAGTTCTCTTATATTCTACTTATGACTGTAATAGTGCCTGCCCATTACAGTTGTAAGTTGTGACAATCTTAAAGTGAGTTGCCCATGTGACTGACCAGATTTTACGACCTTTTTTGAGGCAGTGGTTATTAAGTGATACTGCAGTTGTTAAGAAAACCAATTGTTTGCTAGGAGCTGCTTTGCCAAAACTGAAAGTAAATGCCAGTTTTTGGCAAAAACCTCATAAAATGAGGTCCTGTACAGCTTAAAATGAGGTGCTGTGAAGATGGACCAGTTACTAATATGCAGTAATTTGATTCTGGTGTGTGTGTGTGTGTGTGTGTGTGTGTGTGTGTGTGTATGGCAGATGTTGTGACTTTGGAAGCAGATCATAAGTACACCAGGAGAGGTCTATCATTACTTTGAACCATCACTAAGCAACGGATCATAAGTTGAGGACTACCGGTAATGCAGCACAACCAATATTTAGCAAGCATCAATGCAGTTGTTTCTAATAAATAGTAAAGGGAAACCTGATGATTTGTCCAGTGCTGATACTAAGAATAAGAGCTGCAAAGTCTTAGTTTCTCATTCATGGTGTCTATATACATAAGGGAAATTGCATTTGCATGCTATGAAATGTGTGCAGATGACTTGGAAAATGAGGGCAAGAGACGTTGCCTACGAAACAATCACGCACGAGAGGCAGGAACTCCCCGTGGCTTAACGGTCAGGTAAAGAAACTTGCTCTAAAAGATCAAGCAGGTAAAGGTGGCAGGAAGTTTATACCTTTGAACCTTAAGATTTGCAATATTCTGTTAATGTAGCCTTACAATAATCCAGTGGTGGGATTCAGCCGGTCTCCACCAGTTTGGCAGAACTAGTAGTTAATTTTTTGTTGCCCAGACCCAGAACAGACTTACCCGAAGCGGCATCCACACAGAGAACCGGTTCACATATTTGAATCCCATCACGGCTTTTATGTAACTTTCAGAAAATATTTTGTAGCCTCAGTTAAAATAGGCATGCACCCTAATGAGAGACTCTGGCAGATATTTTGGCAAAAATTTCTTGGAGGACATGACATTATGTCATTTCACCGATTTTTTTTATGGGGTGTCTAGATTGGGATACCTTTTCCTTTGGTTTCCCTTGTTTTTTAGCTGCTGCTTCCATCACAAATAAAATATTTTTGCCAAAACAAGACAATAGCCAAATATTGTCTGTGGCCTGTTAAAGGTAGAATGAATCTACCTGCCTGTGGCCCATTGCAAAATCAGAAACAAAAATAACCATGTTAATCTTTAAAATGCCACAACAGGTTTTTTTTAGTTTTATTTGTAACTTTATAGCAATGCTACCAAATTCCACAGAATTGGAGATACTTTTGCCTTGTGTCATTAAGGTGGAATTAAATCTCAGTAGGTTTTAGTCTGCTTGGATACACCTTTTTCTTTTAAAGAGAGAAGAGTTGTTAGGAGCCCTTTTCCAAAGAGTCATAGAAGGTTGCTGTGACATTCCAGCATACCAAGATGCTGTTGTTGATCAGCAAAAAAATTGGTAGCTTGGATTTTACTCCACCTAGGAGTTCCTTTCCTGCTGCAACCTATCATGATTGTGAATCCTGAAAGATCCCTCCTGATTGATCTCCATGTGTCCTCCAAAGCCCCTCAGTACAGAATCCTTCTATAGTTGATTTTGGAGCCTGTCTTGAAATTTATCAAAGAAGGACAAGCTGGAAGTCAAGCCCTTTGCCCCTTCTGCTGTAATATTGGAAATTATGGATCCTACCAAAACTAAATTATTGGGTGTGTGTTTGTTAGATCTCATGTGAGAAATTCAGCAGAAATTGGGGAAGGGGGTTGACTGGCACACACACACACACACACACACACACACACACACACACACCCATATATACATATACATATACATATACATATACATATACATATACATATACATATACATATACATATACATATACATATACATATACATATACATACTGTACACACACACACACACACACACACACACACACACACCCATATATACATATACATATACATATACATATACATATACATATACATATACATATACATATACATATACATATACATATACATATACATATACATATACATTCACATATACATATACATATACATACACACACAGACACACACACATATATACATATACATATACATATACATATACATATACATATACATATACATATACATATACATATACATATACATATACATATACATACTGTACACACACACACACACATACACACACACACACACACACACACACACACCCATATATACATATACATATACATATACATATACATATACATATACATATACATATACATATACATATACATTCACATATACATATACATATACATATACATACTGTACACACACACACACACACACACACACACACACACACACATACACACACACACACTCTGTATTATATCTCAGGCCTAGAATTTGTTTAGCCAGCAGAACGGAGATTTGATAAAAACGTTAAAGTGATACAATGGCAATGTTAGTTTAGATGCACTTTAGTATGGATTTCATCTGTATTTTTATTGGTAACCTCCCTAACATTTGTACTGTATGCATGACATTAATTTCCATCCAAATCCAGTGATTACACTGAAGCATTCTCATGTCTGACTTTTAGCACTAAAATCATTTTAGCCTATTTTTATTTATTCCAGGCAAACACTAAAAAGAACAGAAATAAATAAATAAATAAATAAATAAATAAATAAATAAATAAATAAATAAATAAATAAATAAATAAAACACAACACATTGCCAAGTTTTAGATTACACCCAATTTAAATATTACACATTTCCTGGGTAACAGCTGATTAGAGAAACTTGACCAATATGGCATCTAAACAGTTTAACTGTTTGGCTGACTAACTTGTATGGCTGACTACAAAAATACAGTTTATTGCTCTTCCCACCCTACTTTCTGACTTAAGTAAAAAAAAAGAATTAATAGATTTCAGCCCTAAGATACAATAAATATAATCACTCCATCTATATTGCCAGACATGGAGGTCCACAACTGGGAGTTTCCCAGCTGGAAAGCCTGACTGCTATTTAAGGCCATCAGATTTGGTCTGCAGGGGAAAAAAAGTCACTAGATGGCAGTAAAGAAATGCAGAAAAGTCCATTCTTTTCAGGCAGATAAAGTACTTTGCCAGATGTTACAACCTGCCAGTGGGGCCAGAAAAAAGAATACTGTAAGTTAGGGGCAGCTATAGAATTTCAAATAAAATCTTGAGATCCAGACAATCCTGGAATTAGCACTAATTAGCACTAGTTCAAATATATCTCTAGGAAGTGACATTTTCAGTCCCATCTATAAGCCTGGAAAAAACAGGCTGCTTTAATGAGTAACAGGGAAGCCCTACCCTCCTGCAAGGTTCAAAGGTTCTTGTTTTCAAAGGGTGCACAGCTTAGTTGCCATACTGGTTAGTCCTGTGGAGAGAAAGTCTGCCCCCCCTGCTTTATTGAAAACTGCAGACTGTGAAAAATCTTCCGGACTGGGTTGAATGACTAGAGATACAATTTTATGAAAAAGAGCCAAATAAAAGAAAGATTTTTCTCAGAACTGGTAAAAACGGATGGGGGAAGTAGGGTAGAACCGCCCTCTTTTCAGCAGTTTGGGAGGTACAAGCTGTCAATTAACAGAAACGTTCAGAAGAGAGATTGGACGTGTGGGTTTCAACTCAAAAAGAGTGACTTGGACAACCTCCTTACGTTGGATTTACAAAAGAGATGTGGTTATACTCGTGAGAAAAGGTAGAGGATGAAAAGAAATCACTACTTAAAAGGAATAAACATCAAGACTTTTTCTAAAAAATAAAAAAAAAGATTTATAGAGTTGGTTTATTTGATCAAGGTTAATATAACATTGTTAATTAAACCCTTCTAGCAGTTTTTGCTGTGTTTTTTTGACCAGATGTGATGGCTTCCCCAGTTGCTTCTCCATACGCTAGTTTGGATGAGGAAGAGACGGGTTCAGGGACATCAGGAGGAGATATGGAGGAACATCTGGAAGTTTCCGGAGGCTGCCAGGAATTGCGAGGCCAAGCACAACAGAGCAGTCGCAGAAGGAGCAAATGGCCAGTTGAGCTTTGGGCTGGAGAGGCACAGCTACAGTTGGGAAGCCCAGAGGCTTTGGGAGAAGAGGGCACGCAGCTGCAGCTGGTCAGCAGAGATGAGGAAGATTAAATCCCCACCCCCACACAATCTGAGAGTGCATAGGGTTGAGAGGAGACAGGCACAATGAAGGTCAGTGAGGCTATTTGTGAGTCGGCATCCTTGCCCCTCTTGATGGACTGCACTGGGGAGAGGTTATTTAGCTCAGCGCTTGGGATGAAACGATGCTGGAAGCAACATGTCCGTTTCCTTGCTGTGTGTTCTTCAGGTGCAGTGATTCTTGCCTTGACTACCAGACTTGGATTCTGTACTTCGAACTTTGGATCATGCCTCTTGAACTCTGGACTTGCCTTTGCCCTGTGGACTGGCATGAGGTTTTCCTTGAATGCCCTATTGAATCCTTGGGGATGGCGCTGATGTGCGTGTGAGGAATTTCTGGGCAAGACTATTCTGGGCTTGGAAGCCTCAATAAAGACTTCTAACACCCGTGGCCTGTATGTATGTGAGCGGGATAGGACACCAGGACTGAATTTTATTTTTATTTACAGGTAGTGCTTCACTTACAACAATTCATCTAGTGACTGTTCAAAGTTACAACAGCACTGAAAAAAGTGCCTTATGACTGTTTTTCACACTCATGACTGTTGCAGCATCCCCCTGATCATAAGATCAAAATTCAGACGCTTGGCAACTGACTCATATTTATGATGGTTGGAGTGTCCTGGGGTCACACACTCACCTTTTGTGATCTTCTGACAAGCAAAAACAATGGGGAAGCCAATTCACTTAACAACCTAACTAAATTAGTTACTAACTTAACAACTGCAGTGATTCACTTAATAAACATGTCAAGAAAGGTTGTAAAATGAGGCAAAACTCAGTTAAGTCTTAGCAATAGAAATTTTGGGCTGAATTCTGATTGTAAGTTGAGGACTACATCTATCTATCTATCTATCTATCTATCTATCTATCTATCTATCTATCTATCTATCTATCTATCTATCTATCTATCTTTCTATCTATCATCATCATCATCATTGAATGAGCCTTGGTGGAGCAGTGGGCTAATGCCTCCTTAAGTAACACCAGCTGCCTGCAATTAGTGCAGGTTCGCATCCCACCAGGCTCAAGGTTGACTCAGCCTTCCATCCTTCCGAGGTAGGTAAAATGAGGACCCAGATTGTTGGGGGCAATTAAGCTGACTTTGTAATAATGCCGCTTGGGGGGGTGTGTGAAAGCCCTAATAAGCAGGCATATACATAGAATGAAGGCTACTGCTAAGCTTGTAAACCGCCCTGAGTCTTCGGAGAAGGGCGGGATATAAATGGAATTAAAATAAAATAAATAAAAAATCATCCATCCATCCATCCATCCATCCATCCATCCATCCATCCATCCATCCATCCATCTAGCTATCTAGCTATCTAGCTATCTAGCTAGCTTTATATCACATTTAGAAACCACCCATCTCTACAGTATGTGAAAGGCTCTAGGCAGTATACAAATAAAATGTTAAAAACATAAAAAGTTAATATAAAATTTAAAAAGAGACCAAGGATAGTTAAAATTTTACATTAAAAGTTTTCTTCAGGGCACCAGCCAACCCCACTACTACATGTTTTCTCTGAGTCCCAAGCAAGATGGCAGAGCCAGATCTTTAGATATTTTTGAAAGTACAGGAAACAGGGCCAGCCTTGTCTGTAAGGGGAGAATATTCTGAAGGGCAGGGGCAAGGGCTGAGAAGGCTGTCTTCCTGGAATTGCTTCCTGAATTCTTCAACTGTTAGGGTCTTCTTGAGAGGGTAGGAGGGGTTGATGGGGCAAATACGGTTCCACAGGTAATTTAGCTCCATGCAATGTTGGGTTTTAAAAGGAATAACCAACACTTTGAACTGGACCTGGAAGCAAATTGGCACCTAATGGTGAAGCTTTAAAGATTTATTTATGGATAAGACATGGAGAGAATGGATTATTTTTTGTTGTATTTTTAGAGAAAGTGATAAGCTATGGTATTAAAATGGAAGAAATTTGTTAAACTTGTGAAGGAGTTTCTGAAAGGAGATGAATAGATGCTAAGAAATTTGTAGGACATTATTTGATGGGATTAAATTTCAATATGTTGTTTTGGGTAGCTTTTAATGAATTTTTAAAGTGAATTTCGAATGATGAAGCTTTAAAGATTTATTTAGAATTATAAGATATAGAAAGAAATGGTTTCTTATATTATTACAGAAAATGCTAAGTTACTGGCTAAAGTAAATGAAAGAAATATGAAATTGATTTACTTGTTTAAGTTTAAATATGTACTTATATTTATTTCTGGTAGCTGTTAATGGACTTTTGTTGATTAAGATTGAATTGTGAGGTTTTATAATTTGCTAATAGATAAAAGATGAGATTAAATTTCAGTAACACCACCTTTTCTAACATTTCAGCCTAAAATCTCTTCATGAAGAAAATGAAGAGATTTTACTGGTCTTAAAGAAGGGAGAAGTCATATATAAATATATGACTTCTTCCTTCATCAAGACCAGTAAAATGTAGGCTGAAATACAAAAATCCACTTCTTTCCATATCTTCTCTCACTCTCTGGTGAAAAAAAAGCAATCTGACTAATGCTGAATAAGAGTAGATCCCTTTAAATGGATATAAAATTATAGTTTGGCACATATGTCAAAACTAAAGATATGAGACAAAACATCTCGGTATCACCAAATCTGATGAAAAAGAACTTAGTTTGGAATTAATTTGGAAATTACTTTCCAATGAAAGTTTCAGCAAAATTCCCATTGGTGTAGTATTGTTTTCTAGTACATACTCAGTTGCCAGGTAGCCAAGGGGCCTATGAAAGGTGCTATCTTTCCATGTACAATCATGTATTCAGCAGTTTTCCACCTCCCACTTTCATTGAATCCCAAGGGAATACAGCAGTGTGTGTGTGTTTGTGTTGGGGAGGGGAAGAATCTTCCTATGAGTCTTTTTCCAGTCTGAGCTTCAGAGAGATTGAAAAACATACAACCCTATAAATCAACACCAGCTCTAGAACCTTTTGCCACTTCCAACAACAAAGGGGTTTTAAAAAGATACCAAGGAAAATGGAAAAGGCATTCACAAGCCCTCTATGCTCTCTCAGGGCTGATTCTGGAGTTGAAGTCCACACAAAAGAGCCAAGGTTGCCTACCCCTGTCCTAGGTAGTACAAGATTGCTTCCTTTAAAGTTTAGCTTTCAAATAGAACTTTATTAGACAACCAGCCTGCTTTAATGGCAAATTTTAGTGGACTGTGTTGAATTCTTTGCCATGAAAGTCATGTTATTGGAAAAATAATAAGGCTATAATAACTAGTTGTAGATGGTTTTTAAAAAGGCAGATATTCAAGAGATTTCCAGTATGTGGAAAAAACAACAAGAGACATCCGAGTTGGCATTTATGTCACATTTTAAAACTGATGTCATATTATGATTATTTCCATAAGATTTTATGTTTATTTGACATCTTTGTGTCCATTTAGTGAAAAAATTAATTGGTTCAGTTACTTGCTGGACATATGCTCACAGTACCACATTGGTTCATGGGATACTATATTCAAGTAATTCCCTTTTAGACTTACATTACAGAATAATTATTGTTCTGGAAACTGAAGATTTATACGGATTCTCATCTGCTCTGATATCATACTATATACCGATGTTTGGGAAACTAACACAAAAACAAAGGCACATATGAGTTTTTATGACAGCAATGTAAATTAATAGATTAAATCCTGATACTGCAGTATCCATGCCTTATCAGTTTATACAATATTCTGAAGAACATACATATACATTCCTATATATGAATAAATGTTTTATTGATAAATGCCTTCTTTAAAAAAACTATTTAGAAATGTTGATTACATATACTAATTATTACATTAGATGCCTCACTTTTTTATTAAATATACTGACCTAAACATTCAAGGATAAGAAACTTATGTTCTTTTGGATTTCCTCCCCCATTTTTTCCCTTTAAGAAATGGAATGAATTTTTGAAGTGGGATAAGGAAAAGTAAACCATCTTGTCTATTCATGTAAATTTTATTGCTACTGTCTTGTGTTTTTCTTATGTTTATCCTATGAAATACTTCATTCCTAAACTTTCTCATCACCACTGTCGTCATCATCATCATCATCATCATCATCATCATCATCATCATCATCATCAATAGCCTTAGCTTCTTCCTAGGAAGTAGTTAAGTCTTATGATGTGATGAAACTGTAATGTTTTGCTTCAGTGCTTTAGCTACAAGCAAATTTATGATGAAAATTCTAAATGTTTTCTTTCAATCTGTAGTAAAATGATATGATTCAAAACTCTATGACTACCTTTAATGTTAGGTAATTTAAGACATTATTTAGTATGATTAAAAGGTGTCTAATTCTACATCTTTCTAATTACTATCAGCTGTTAAGAGAACCACAGTAGTAAGAAAAACTGAATTCACATGTTCAACTAAATAAGCCAAACTTTTATTATTAATCGAGAAAGGAGAAATAGAGTAAAATCTACCAAACTCTCTAGGCTTTATCTATTCAGTTATGGAAATATTTATTAGTGTTGTGAAGACTGAAGACATCAGTTGTATCAAGGATTCGAGAGGTGACTTCCTCAGGCTCTCACCAGTTCACCAACTTATAAGCAAAGCATAACCAAAGCTTTTTTCTCTCTCATAGTTCCATTGGGAATCTTTCTATGGCATTTATTTACAATTTCAAAAGCATTTCTTTGGGAAGTTGTGGACATTTCAGAAAGGAATTCTGATTTACACTATACAGCAGGCATCGAAACCATCATACAAAATTTATTTCATGCTAGAATTATTTTGCATAACCTTGTGCATGCATTTTATTCGGAACTCTAAATTGCATACAGTGCCATTTTGTTGTTTCTTGAAACTCCGAAATAAGTTTATATTGAAGTAGTTTCCTGATTTGTATATTGTAAATCCCCAGGTGTTGTTGTTGGTTTTAAAAAAAACAATGTTGGTTTCTTTTTGGTTGAATTCTTTACTGATCACTTAATATAAACAATTTGTCATAAAGGGTCTTCACACTGGATCTATACACCAATAAAGTACAGAGCTGGAAAATTAGTTTAGACCAGCTGTTTCCATCAGGTTCAAAAACTGGTCCCAGGTTTCACAAGCATGCCAACAAAAACAGACAAGAAAAGAAGATTGTTCGTACATTTTACACAAGTCTAGTTGGATGAAAAGTTCTTGATTTTCATGTTCTGCGTGATGAATTTATGAAGGCATGGTCAATGTGACTGCCAATTGCACTTTGTAAACCATCCACTCTTGTGATCATGTATACAAATAAACAATCCATTGCAAAGGAATGTACGGCTTTAGAATATCTTTACAGTTTGCTACCACAACATATGTAAAAGTAAAGAGCTTTGAAGGAAAATATATTAGTTTATCTCCCCACCCTCCCCCAAAACACCCCTTTAATAGTAAAGTAAGTTAACTTGTACAATCTCAGAGGTTTTCTTTTTTTTCCCATGCAATTCATGCTATGAAACAACAACAATGAAAAAAATCTGCCATTTGTTACATTCTGGCCATAGAGAAATCCTGCATATCTCCCTCTTTGAAACCACATATATCATCCTGCAAACTTGCATGGAGGGAGATTACATTTGTCCAAAGAAGAGGTCTTCTATGCCTGCATAGTTCCACCCAGACGTTTATAAGCCATCAATGTCCATCTCGTTTTCTCCATGTCAAGTCACTTTGACTGCCTCTGTTGGCATATATTTAGCAATGACAGGACTTTCTTTGCAAAGATCTGCATGTAAAGAATATAATCAATACTTGAGCTTCTCTCCTGTGCTTTTCAAACCAAGCTGGGTGTTTTATAGCAAGGAGGAGAAAGGAGAAAGAGCTACATGCAGAGGCAGCCAATTTTCTTTTCCGCCAATACTTTTTTCCCATGCAGTCAGCCAGCCAGCTAGAGACCTCTCTACAGTGTATCTTATTGCTTTCAACATAGAAGAGACACCATGCAAAGTTTTGTCCTACTCCTTGTATTTTGCTCACACTCTTGTAAGGTTCCTATGGCTCAACAATATCCTGAGAAAAGCAAAAATCTTTAGTCATTGGCAAGTTTCAGCATTGGACTATATGACAATCTAACCCACTTCAAAAAGCCAGTGGATCTACCATTAGCTGAGAAAAGCACATACCAGGATGGGGTGCACCACCACAAGAAACTATGCGGTGCCTCCAGCTTAGCATCTTATGTACCAATAACATGCAGTGTTATGGCCTGCCAAAGCAACTAATAGTGTCAATTTAGCTCTACATGGTGAAGGATCTGGTCAAGATAAGTGTTACTAACACCAGTAGTAACACCAACCCCATGAGATGCTATCAAAAGCCATGATACTTTCAAACATCAGGATCTGGTTACAAGTGATACCACATAAGCTAATGAGAAATCATTGCTTTGCTTTCCCCTCTTTTTATTAGCTTTATTATGATTGGAATACTAGAATCTATAAGACTATTCTTTGCGACTGATCCATGCTATGGAATGGGAGACCAAGAATGTCTCATGAAGTTCGAAGAATTCCAGGCTTGAAGGATCTTTCTACCATTTTCCCATGTCTGCAAACTAAGCTGTTAAGGCTTATAACATTTCAAAACCTTCTTTCAAAAGAAAAAAAAGGCAAAAACATAGCGTATTGGATCAACATCAGAATGGGCAAACCCAATAACGTACAGCCTGATCGCAGCAGCATCCTTCATGCTTTGACATGCCAAGAGTAGTATCCCTTGCAACTTGGCCTTGGCTGGAAATGGTGGAGGAAAAAGATTCCTATGTTTCAATGGTCCCACTGCTATGATACAGAGAGAGCTATAGAGGAGCTAGAAATAAATAAGTGCAAACCCTCAATCTGTCATAGAGAAACTGCAATACTAGCAAGTCACTGTGTTGTATGTGATTGTACTGAACCTTTGGCATATCATACTGTATTATCTGATACTAAAAATGTCTCTATCTTTCTACCCCCTCCATCAAAAGCATTTATAGTTCTGTTGCTATAGAGATACTACTCAATTTGTTTACCAGCATTTTTGCATGCATTTGGTTTACTCTTCCTTCTGCCAGTTTTTTAGTCATGCATCAAACAGCTCAGCAAATCAGAGGCATTCTTATGCAATCTATGGAATGAAACTCTGTAGAAATACTAAAGGTGTCCTTGATATATTCCCCCACCCCTCAACACAGGCTAACAATATGTTGACATTTATCATTCCTTTGGCCAGCTGGCTCCATCCTTTCAATCAACTGGGTGGAGTCTCATTCTTTCAGTGGCTTTGGGAGAATTGTTCATTGGTCATCCTAAAAGAGGAAGGGTTTAGAAGCCAGGTCCCAAAGCACTAATCCAAAAACCAGGGCTCAAGCTGAATGAAAATGACCAACGTGTATCCAGTATAGAATCAGGTATAAAACACTTTGCTACCAAGGTAAACTTAACCAAAAACTTTCATATAAAAGTACAATGATCCTGCTATTTCTTATCATTACTAAACTTTGAAATTATAATCATGTATACTCTATAGTTGTCCCTTTTTTTCCCCTGCCAACATGCAATGCATCCTACAGGTTTAATAAAGTACTAATTTGTGCCACACTCTGTAGTTTTTGCAGTGTCTGTAGAAATATTATTATACTCTGCGGCTACAATCCACAAGGTTTTTGTCATAATCACCCAAAATACAAGTCGAGGTTCTGCATTTACTTAACTGAATATACCATTCAGGTATTCTGTTCAATATGAAGGAGCTGCTCATTTGAAGCACCATGGCCACAATGGAGCCTTTGTTTATGCTTACTTAAATGAAAAAAAAAATTACAGTTTTTCTAAATATGCACTTATTAATGTTATCATAGGTGGAACCTTAACAAGTATGAGATTTTAATTCTCATGGATTTAGATTAAGTATGCCACCATTTGCTTATTTTCCTTTCACATGTGCAGACAATATTGTAAGAAATATTCAGGAAGCTCAGCAATAAACTTCAGTAAAAAACAAAAATTCAACATCAGTTAATACAACTGAACACGGGAGCATAAAATGGTGGTAGAACTTTGATGGTAGTACGAGAAAAGTGGCTATTGTTCTGAACTATAAAGCATTTATGCCTTTTAAATTAAACTAGGAATTTTCACCAGAGGTGGACAAATAATAGAATTTGCCTGCATTGTCCAATTAGCTACTAATTACTAACTTCAACAATATAATATTTCCAAGTTGACTAGCCTGTTTAATGATGGAGCTTTTCTTAATTTGGTGGTTTACAAACTAGGATCCTGAAACCCATTAGGGACATGAGCTTCTGCCAGGAGAAATGGTAAAGAGATATTTTAATGACCACTTTCCCTCTGCGAAGAACTGCTTTTGCCACAGAGAAGCTTCCTTCTTGCCTCTGCAAACCTTCTGGGAAAGAAAAGCTAAAGAAGGAACTAACAGCAAAACTGTAGGGTTGAAAATATGTGTAGTGTTGAAAGAAAGGGCACCAGGCTGGCCCAGGACTGCCATAACAACAGTATGGGAAAAAAATCTAAAGTGGAGTCATATGACCACTAAGGTCATAATTCACAATAAAAGAACACGTTGGACATCCTTATCAGGTAGAATTATCTTCAAATAATAGCAAACGGCAAGTGCAAATTTCAGCCATCTCCATTTCTTGTCTGATGGATGGATTAAGATGTCTGGCTGTTACTTTTAGTGTAAGAAACCAATATTCTCATACAAACTTAAAACACTGTTCAATAAATCATATCTTAAACTATCTTACTATCTACGTGATTGGCGGACCTTATCTACATACCCTTTCTTATTCCTCCATCAGGCGGGCAGGGATATTCCCCGGTTGATAAGAGGAAGCAAGGTCCATCTCTCTCCCGAGTGCCAGAACGGGTAAATGGCAGACTTTCCTCAGGTGACATAGCCTGGTCTATGTGGGGACAGTCTTCATTTGCCAGCGCTGCCTTGGCCACCTCCCCATTCAGTTTCGAATCTTCAAACATATAAGCAGAAGGCTATTGAAACACTAAGCATGCTTTCGTTGACATGAAATCTCTCGGTAGGGTTCCAAAACTAGGTGGTAACGGTATGGGGTGGGGGAAAGGAGCACATTTGTCCTGGGTAGCTTGGTGAAGTGCAGGGCACTCTTGTTTAAAGAAAAAAAATGTTAATGGGGGGAAAACAGAAAAAAGAGAATGTTAGCTTGCTAGAAACATGGCTCCTAACTTTGTAAGCAGAAGTCTGTAATTAAAAACATGATTATATCTAGTAGGATGGAAGCTGGCACCCAAGTGGTCTGTTTCTCATCTAGCTGCCTAGAACTCACAACATTTTCTGAGGCTGGCACTCACGATGATTCAGATTGTGTTATTGGAGTAACTTCTAGCTTTGTTGTCTTACTTTTTTTCCCCCCAGTATGAATTTTGAACAAACTTATCCTTAAGTTTCCATTTCCGTATATACAAAACAGTGGCACTCATTTTATGCAGACACACATAGCATGCAATGAAAATGTGATAGCAGAACATAGATTTTTTTTTCACTTTAAAAATCCATGTGCCAAGAAGTTGACTGATGGTTCTTCTCCCTCCCCCGCCCTGCCCCACCCTGCATATTTCTATGGCAGCAGAGGATGCTGGATATCTCTGGATAATCAAATGAGATTGGAAAAACAAACATACATGGCACATGATTAAAAATGGCTTGTAAACATGTTTCCATCTGCATGTTTTTAAAGAGAGCTGACTTTGTTTCCTCTGTGTGACTTGCTTCACAATCTCAAAGCAATTTAAAGTGCTCTTTTAAAATTGTTATTAAAGTGCGAATTAGCATATTAGGAATATAGGTGAAATATGGCATAATTCACTGTGGTCAAGAAGGAATCACTTATGTAAAAGTAAACTTTTCAGAGGAACTGACACACTATAATTGCATCATTCAAACTCTTAGTTGCACAATGCTTACTACATAAAGATAGCTGGCTAGACATAGAGGTGTCTCAACACATTTTAAACTAAAGGGGACATTGATGGAGCCTAATATATTCTGTTCTTATGCTAGAATTTAATGCTCAGACTTGTCCAACGCAGTCTGTAGTTTCATTGATTCATAATGGGTAATTAGTAAAAATCAATCTCATTTAAAAGAGATCATGTAACAATCAAATGTATTCATCAGTAAATAATTTGAAAACTTTCTGAGACTTAAATTTTTTTTAAGAGCATAACATATACAAATAACATTAGGATGCCTCGAATTGCGAGATGAGTGGCAAGTAAATTTGATAAAAATAGTAATAATAATGTTTCTTCCTAAGTTGATCAGCTTTCTTATTCCTGTTATATAATTTTAGGGAAGGGTGATCTGATCCTACTTACTACTTTGTGCAGTAAGTAAAATTGGTGGACAAACCACTTTTGATTTTTACAATCCTGTAGTTTATACCTGCTATATTGACTCTATAGCTTATTTAGGAACTAACTACTGTATTTTACATTTATCTTTACAATTACCTGGAATACAATGACCATACAGAAATAGCCTGGCATGGCATTATATTGTACCTTACCAAATTAGCAAACTGAGTTTTAACAGTATCTATTTCTATCTGGCTTTTTTTTTAAAAAAAATTGAAGTCTGTTGGATCAAGCAGTTATAAATGGATAGTGCCAAGTACCTGATGCTCATTAACTTTACTATAACTGTATTCAAAATCTAATGACAACTGGCAACAGCACTAAGTTTGGAACATCTCCAGGGAATATCCAAGCAACCACACTTTTAATGCAAAACTAAAATGTAATGTAAAAATTTAAATTTCAGTGAGATTGCTAATTGACTAGAGAGTATAATGGTCTTCAAAATCTTGCAAGATTTGTAAGGTGAGAATATTGAAATATCATGAGATCTTAGATGCAAATGACAAAATCTCCGCAGATTTCATAGTGAGATTGCCAAAACGTCACGAGATTTGAGGAATTTGTGAAAATTTGATGATTTTAATTCTATTTTTCCTGTGATTTGTGTCATTATATAAAATTGCTTGATGGCCCCTGCCACCTGAAAAATTTGCCAATCTCAGACCTATGTTTTCTGTGTTGACCTGCTTGCAAATATTGATTGCTTCATTTTTTACTCTATCATTTACATTTTTGTTAATATTTCCCTCCAACCAAAAAGTAATACTTGGATTTTGAGAAAGTTTGTGCATGTATTGCCATTCTTTAGAAGGAAATGACATTTTGTAAATTATCATGGAGAATTTTAATTTTTCACAAAAAAAAATTAAAAAGCTGCTTAATCTGGACTTCCATCACAGAAGAGAGCAATTAAATCACAACATATAAAAGGGGCCAAGACAAGGAAGCTTCTGGGCATTTAGTAGGATATAAATAATTTACATTTAATAAATAATACATGGTTTTTAATAAAATTGATTCATGTAATCCTCCAGAAGAAGAGGAAAGATGGCACTTTTACAAGCTGGGTATTATGTGCTTATTTCTTAAGACAGCATACGAACTATGCCAAGACAATTGAACTCTCAAGCCATGTTTGACCCTGGAAATTTCAGTCTCTTTAAAATGATTTTTAAAAAGATATCTGGACATCTTGTAAAATGACTTCATGATGCCCAAAATATATCCTCCACCCCCTTGATTCTCACTTGAATTCCCAATTCAAGGAAGGAATCTAGATATTACAGTACATCAGAACCAATAAGCAATGGCCTGTGCCAGTGGTGGGATTCAAATATATGAACAACTGGTTCTCTGTGTGGATGCCGCTTCCGGAAGTCCATTCTGGGCCTGGGCAACAAAAAATTAGCTACCAGTTCTGCTGAAGTGGTGTGAACTGACTGAATCCCACCACTGGCCTGTGCCCATTTTTCTTAACTCACAATTCTCAATTTTCTGATTTAGCAACAATGGCTGCCCAACTCAGGAAGTAAGTAAGAAATGATCCTGAAGGAGCCAGAAAAGTTCAAATATCAAATCTGTTATATCCAGATGATTTCGGTGAGTGAGGCCTGAGCTTCAAAACTTGTCATAATATTAGTGAATCTGAGTTATATCAGTAGAGGAAAAATACAAAGGACAATTATTATCTTTTTAATAAGGGGTATTATTTTTCTCTTTATATAACATTTGACTCCTGTAATTCTTCAAAATATAATAGAGGTCACATTCAGGTTTATTGCTTTCTATTATATTTTGTTTGTTTGTGTTTGCAAAGAGAAAATGAAAAAAAAAATCAAAAGCATGGAATTATGTACATTTTCCCATGCCTCTGCTTCTAATCTCTTGCAAATTCTGTAAATACAAAATATAAGATTTTTTTTTTTAAAATGGAACCAAACTGAGCACTATATGCTCAATTGCAAAAGGTTTAATATACTGGGTCTGCGCCATGCTTTGAATTAGATTCCCCAAAACCTATGGGAGCGAGAATGCACCATCTCTTTGCATGCTTTACAGCAGCTGGATGTTTTCTTAAGTTAGCATGGCAGTGAAACACAAAGCATTGCACAGCTGTGTTAGGAAGCATAATGCTTCAAAACAGCACAATATCAAAAAAAATTCTCTGCTCTAAGAATGAGAAAATGCTTGGGGATAGAACAATGTGACACTTCGAAAAAATAAACAGGTGGGCACCTACTTTTAAGATCAGGACCACTCTTCAAAATATAAATATTGTTTGGTTTCTGAATATCAACAGATGTGAGCATCATGATGTCACCAGATGGAGAGGGGCCAAAGTCCATGACCCTTTTGATTTGGGAGAAGAGTTTTTATGAAGTGAAATGGATATCAAAAACTAATTTTGAAGGAATGGAACATTTTAAGGGATAATCACTAGAATAGCTAAAAATTGGACGAGAGTTGTCCCATCAGTTGAATCATTTCATTTGTGCATTTTCATTCGTGAGCAAGAGATTATTTGCACCGTCACTGTGGATGCATGTTTTAAGAATACTGATTGTTCTTTTTAAAGACTCCTAAAATCTTCATCTATGATTTGGGATTCAGTAAAGCAGATGATACAGTCTAAAATATAAGTTGTATTTTAGGAGACATGCTAAGAAACCTTACAATATCACACTTAGTATTACGGAGCAATAAGCTAAGTTATGTCTATTGTGAATTAGAAACTTGACATGGTGGGATGGCTTGGTAACTTTCATGTTATCTGAAAGTAATGCTGGTGGATTTGGAACTCTTGGTAGGGTGATCTTGTCTGAAAAAGGAGGTTAAGATAATGCATGACAGGCATGAGGGAAGATGGGGCCCTCCAGATGAGATGACAGCCAATCCACTCGGAAGAATGAATTCCAAAATCAAACTTGATAGAAGGCAATGGCAAATCACTTATGTACTATTGTGAAGAAAATTATGGTGTCATGGTTCCGACCGACAGTCAGAGATGAATAGAGCAGAACTCTGAGGCTTGGAAATTCCTCAAAGAACATGTTTATTAGTTACAAAGTATCAGCATGTTAAAAGTGAAACCAAGTCTGGAGTTTCAGTGTAAATAAGGATGTCATCAAGCATGGCTGAAAATTGAAACAAATTTATGCCAGATGATGAAAATCTCATGTTGAAAGGGAGTCTCTATAATTACTGGAAAGGAGCCTGCGGGGATGATATTATGTAGTCCAAAGCTAGGCTGCTGATAATGCCAATACTAAAAGAGAAGCTCCTTGTCTTTCAAGGACATATACATAATGTGAGAAGCAAGGGAAAATTGAAATGGTCAAAGCAGTATGAAGCCTACTAAATGAAGCCTACTAGGCATAAAAAAAGGTAAAGGTTCCCCCGCACATGTGTGCTAGTCGTTTCCAACTCTAGGGGCCGGTGCTCATCTCTGTTTCAAAGCCGAAGAGCCAGCGCTTGTCCGAGGACGTCTCCATGGTCATGTGGCCGGCATGACTAGACGCCAAAGGCACATGGAATGCTGTTACCTTCCCACCATAGTGGTCCCTATTTTTCTACTTGCATTTTTACGTGCTTTCGAACTGCTAGGTTGGCAGAAGCTGGGACAAGTAACAGGCACTCACGCTGCTACGCGGCACTCGGGATTCAACCCGCCAAACTGCTGATCTTCTGATCGACAAGCTCAGCGTCCTAACCCACTGAGCCACCGCGTCCCTTCTACTAGGCATATGTAGGTTTAAATGGGCCAGATTAATTACTATAAATCAGATGACCATATGATAAATATTTTCAGACTATGTAAAGAAATCAAGAGTTAATGTCTGTCAACCATGACTTCCCTACGGATGGACTTGGTTATAAATGTTAAGATATTATCTTCTAGAATTAATGTCTGGTAGGAATCTCAGTGTTATATAAATGTATGTCACCACTACAAATGCAGTGGTGGAAAACACTGACAACTTCTACTGCAACTTGAATTTAGTAGTAAACATAACATTAGAAAAGACGTGGGCACTTCAAATGGTTAATTGGAATGTAAAAGTTAGAAAAATGAATAAGCTTGGAATTACATGAAGATTTGTACTGGGGAAAAATAATAATACAGAAGAAAAGTTAACAGATTATTGAAGAAAATATTGCGTTGGTTGCTGATGTCTGCTCTGTCTAACAAAACCACAGATTCTACTCTTGGGCAACATCAAAATCAAGTAAACCAATGAGAGGAAACTAAATATGGAAATGGAGAAGTGCAACCCTAGATGCTTCTAGATTGCGGAACAGAATGTGAACTGTTGATGTTAGATATATGATTATGCTTAGGAAATTAAGGAGAGTGGGTGCACCAACAGATTATAGCCTGGAGAATATAGAATCAGGATATCAGATTAAGAACAATTTACAATGCTCAGTTTGCCCAAAAGTGAATCTAAGGACCTACGGACAGAAATAAGAGACGTAAGTGGGAAAAAGATCTAAAATTTGAAAGATGAAAAAATATCCAAGTTATTATATTCATATAAGACAGAGGACGAAAGCCTTGCACAAGAAGAAGGCTGTATGGTGACAGACTTCTAATGCTAACCAAATGCTGGTAATCCTCGACTTACAGCAGTTCATTTAGTGACCATTTGAAGTTACAATGGCACATGCAATGACCGATTTTCACAGTTATGCACATTGCAGCATCCCCACGGTCACATGTTCAAGATTCAGATGCTTGGCAAAATTGACTCATACTTATGATGGTTGCTATGTCCCAAGGCCATGTGATCCCCTTTTGTGAACTTCTGAGAAACAAAGTCAATGGGGAAGCCAGAATCACTTAACGGGGGTTACTAACTACAGTGATTCACTTAACAATCTCACTTTCTTGTGGCAAGAAAGGTAGTAAAAAGAGGGAAAATTCACTTGACAACTGCATCACTTAGCAACAGAAATTTTGGGCTCAATTGTGGTCGTAAGTTGAGGACTACCTGTCGATAAAAAAAGATAACTCAGTCCAGAAAGTTAGCAGATAGATGTTATGTTATTTGATTGATTAGCAATCTTTTAAAGAAGAGCAAGCATAGAAAATTTATTACTGATGTAGGACTAGAATAATCATGGAAGAGGTCCAGGATATGCAAATGAAGTTAGTGAATCCCAAAGGTGCTTTTTCAAAGGCAACTGGATTTTTGTGGTTTTTCCTTGAAGACATTTTGCTTCTCATCCAAGAAGCTTCTTCAGTTCTGACTGAATGGTGGGGAATGGAAGGATTTATATTTCATTGCAGTCATCTGGCCGCTAGCACTCTCTCTGAGAGTTGTTGAGGCCACTTGGAGGTTCATTTGTGCCTTCAGGGTCATCTGAATAGTGCAAATGGATGTGGGACCTTCTTGGAACTGATGAAACACATGTTTGCACTATTCAGATGACCCTGAAGGCACAGATGAGAAGCAAAATGTCTTCAAAGAAAAACAATGAAAGTCCAGTTGCCTTTTGAAAATCACCCTTGGAACAACCATGATTTGGATGACTGAGAATCTCCATACACATGAAGTTAGTGAAGAAATGTATCTACGGGTAGATATATAGATAATTTATTTATTTATTTTATTTATTTAATTTAATTTGTATACCGCCCTTCTCCCGAAGGACTCAGGGCGGTGAACAGGGCAATAAATAACAAAAATACAAAATACAAAAATTAAAAACAGATTAAACCATAGTGCCCAAATTACCAATTATCTATTGATAATCCTTTACCAATTGAATTATAAATACCAGAAACATTTTCAGAGACAACATATTCAGGAATTGACTCCCTTACAAAGTAAAGAGTCAGTAAAACAGCAACCATACACAAAAACACCCCGCGTGGAAAAAAAGCATAGGGAGAGATATAATGGTTCAGAATAGAGAAGGAAGTAAAACAAACATGCATTTTGTCCCTATAATCATTGAACTTGTTCAGCAAATCTACTGTAAACCATGACAAGACTGGAATAGATGTCAGCCTAGAACACAATTCAAGCTAGAAACACTAAAGTCTGAGATGCCTAGACAAGCCTACTTTCTTAGCCGAAGCAAAAAGACCGAAATGAGCTCATTAAATAAGCAGACCCGGAGAGTGAAAAATATGGATTAAAGTTAAAGTTTAAAGTTACAAAGATAATGTCAACCGGCATGCTAATGAACTCAGAGCTGATGTGAGAGAATGAATGTAGATGACAGTTTTGATTTTCTGGGACTCAGAATTCAAATTGGACAGCCGAGCAGTTTGATTCATGGGAAGAAGGCAAGGTTAAATAAGATCAAGGGTATTTCTGTGACAACAAAAATCAGTATAATTAAAGTAATGACTTTTCTAGGACTATTATGCAACTCTGAAAGCTGGAGATTGAGAGAGATCAAAAGATAGAACATAAATGGCTTTAAATAATTGATTTAGGAACGATTATTAAGTACCATGGACTTCAAGAAAATCCAGTTTGTCCTGGATGAAATAAAGTCCTGATTAGTCACTTGAAGTGATGACCAAAAAGCAGAAAGTCACATACATTGGGCTTCAGATGTGAGCAGGCAATGGAGTAGAAAAAATAACAGAGCTTGGCAAAATTGAGGGAAGTGGAAAAAGAGAATAGAACAAGTGGCTCAATGGGGTTTAGAAGCTTGTAAGCCGCCCTGAGTCTTCGGAGAAGGGTGGGATATAAATGGAATTAAAAAAAAAGATACCTGGACTGTCCTTGGAAGAAATAGGAATTATTGGTTGGAACAGGTTGAGATAGTGGGTATTTATCTGTATAACTACCAAAGACCAGGCCTGACTCAATGGAACCAAACTTAAAACATATTTTTTAAAATATGCCCTGTAAACCGCCCTGAGTCCTTCGGGAATAGGGTGGTATAGAAAACTAATTAAATAAATAAATAAAAATAAATAAATGTTTAAATTAACTTTTGAAATAGGATTTTCTTTCTTTGTAAAAATCCATTTTTGTTTATGCATCAACTGAGAGCTAGTTATTTAGCTATTAGTTTAGTTCCAAGTGAAAATATTTGTTTGATTATATACACGGTTTCATTAGATTTGGTAAAATTCCAATACAATTACATTTAGCTCACTTCTGAGAAATTGCACTTTATAATATAAAGTTGAGAATTTGGGGGTTCTTGAAATGAATCATTATTATCCTTTTTGTTTGCTCTTCTTCCCACCCCACTCCTTATAATTTATGCATATTTCTAATGGTTTTCGTTACTCATGCTTTAATCACCATGGTTTATATTATGCTCAACTAATATATGACAAATTAGGATCCAGCCTTCCTCATTCAGAATAATACATTATTATAGATTACAGCCATATATTTATTTCTCTTTTGTTGAGAAATAAACACAAAAGCACCTATCTAGATTTGCTTCATTGAAAATAAAAGGGACATTTTCAGTCAGGCTCTAGATTAGCAAAATATTTGTCTATCTTGTGCAGCAGACTCTGCTCAGAAAGAAATGTTATGCTCAAGTGGAATTCCAAAAGGACTCTAATTCTGCTCCATTGTTTGCTGTGAAAGGAGATGACCTTTCATCTAAGTACTCTCTCAGGAGTAGTTCCACTGAAAACCAGTTGACTCATTTTGATTGTTAAGGGTAGGATAGCACATTTGCCATTAATTATAACAGAGAAGAATTACAGAAGAGACAAGAAAACTCAGACAAGTAATGATGACATGAGAAAATGACAGCTCAGAAAGATGATGGATACAAGTACAGCTTCGAGCTATGACAGAAGTGATTTTGAAAACAGTGGTGGAATCCTCTTACAGCGGATACATTTTGGAATTATTCTGCTGGAGAGCTATGCATCTTAACTTGTTTTCCATGCAGATAGTACTAAAGAGAGCAACATAGCCAATTAGTGCCATGTTGCGTCAAGTACTTACTTTTTCTTTTGTTATTTATACCTTTTTCATCAGGATTTGTGTGTGTGTCACAACCTCAGTGGAGTTTACCTACAGCCTGTGATATCCCTTGTTGTTTTGGATTTAAAGAACTGTACTCTAATGTCCTTCTGTTGCTCAGTATGGAACTCAGGTTGATGACAATTGAAGAAAAACTTCAGAATATAAAATGTGACAGTCTGTAACATACATAAGTTGGAAGCAACATATAGGAGTAAATAAATAAACAAACAAATAAATAAACCAAATAGTGAGAAAGAGAGAAAAAGAGAAACATGAAGAACATGTAAAGACTTCAGTTGTTTCTATACAGAAGCTGATTTTAACTATCTCAAAGCTTTATAGTTTTAGCTTTTTGAACCAGTAATATTGCTTTTCATAAAACTTAGAATTATCTTATGCACATATCTAAGTGTGTGATTCAATGCCGTCTTTGTAGCAACAAAGCTTACCTTGATAAAATTTAGCTTAGCATACTAAATCTAGAGACCCTTAAACCCAACCTACCTGTGAGTAGTTACTCACCAGTGTGTTGAATTGGATCCCTCCAGGAAACGTGGGTCCCAGTAAAGATCTTTCAGCCAATAATCTCTCTCAAACCTTACTGGCCAACACTGTGATCTCTCTTCTAGACAATACCCCCATTTTTAGAGACACAATATCTCATACCTCTACTAATGAGTGAGGTAGCACAATGGTTTACTGACCGCTGAAGCAAGGGGTTAAAAATAAGCATGAGAAGTTCAGGCAGTCTTTCCTTTACAGGTCACTCTGGAAAGTTACAGTTGGGTAATCCTGAAAAAACAGTTTGTTCCCAGCAGCACTTCCAAAAATGTACCTCGGAACTTGAAGTGGTCTTGCAGTACTTACGGCCTATCATAGATAGTAGCCCTATCTATGAAATCATACTAAAACCATAGCAATGTTCTGTTACGATGCGCTATGCACAAGTCAGGCATTGAGGGATATTATATTACATTCAATGTACAGCTGGGAGAGGGAGATTTAATGTGGGTACTACCTCTCCCCGTTACCCTTTAAGACCCCTGAGTTTAGATTCATTCTTAGATAATAAACACTTCAACATGGTGATCATGGGATCTATGCCATTCATGGAGTGGGAATGAATGTGAAGGACCATGAGAGCAAGAATGGTTGGTTAATGAAAATAGCAGATGCAGAAGAACCTCAGCAGAAGTTTACATCATGTATAAGAGAGTAAGAAAAAGTACGCTGAAAAGATTCTTATGAAATGATTGTTTGCTCCCTTTTCTAGTTGTGCAAGCTAATCATCATTTGTTTTCTGTTAGTGGCCTAGTATAAACTTTATCACCAGCTCTAGGATTCAAATCACCTATGCTTTAGGCTTCCCATCTTACTACAAATTCTGATTTTAAGACATAATTCCCAATTCTGATCAGATTATTATCTTGGATTTTTTTTTAGTGCAGCTGCATTGATGTTGATCAGCATTGGTGCAGAAAGTGACCACTGAAGGTCAGATGGCTGTCAACGTGACCTGTGATTGCATCATTTTCAGTGAAGCAAATAGATTTGGATAATGCCACAAGGTAGAGAGATGCTCATTTTGTTCCTACCCAGTTTCAGTTGGGTGACTGACATTCACATTCACAAATTTCCAAAGTCAGACACATAACATTGCTGCTAGGCTTTCATTGCATGCAGAGTGAATGATTGTCCAATCTTGGTATTTAAGGAACTGTAACACAGTTGCCTCTATTTATTAATCACACATGACTGAATCCAGGATTTAGGCATTCCTAGACAGAGATTATATTGTATTGCTGAAGCTAGAACTTCCAGTTGGGTTAACCATAAACAGCATCATCACTGAGTTATTTCTTTTAAGTACAAAGACATGGAATATGCTGAAAAGACAGCCAGGGTAGTATTGCAGTGAATGTGAAAGCCTAGAACCAAGGAACCTCAGTATCTAGTCTACCTCAGCCATTGAGGGGGTTACTTTGAGTCAGTCCCTATCTTTTAACCTAATCCCTTAGTATAGGTAATTTTGGAGGAGAAAACACAATACATACTATTTGACCTCATATATTTTAATAAAGAAATGTAGAATTTTAGACCATGATGGTTGATTCTAGGGAGACAAATTAAGTCAAGGGTGGACGAAATGTTCCAGTAATAGCTCAAATTCAGTCCAAGTTTGGGGAGTAAGAAAACAAGTCTTCAAATTCTGTTCAGTTTCTACTTGTGTTCTCTTGCATATAAAAGCAGAGAGCCAAAGTGAAATTGACTTTCAATATAAATCTGGAAAAATCTCACTTTTGTGTCTCAAAAGAATAAAAAATATCAACATGTCATTATTTACACTTTGCTGTTTCAGTTCAGAATGGATCCATCCCAAATGATCCTTTATAAGATGTGAATAAGCATTATAAACTCTGTATAATAAAACTGCATCTATCAGCCATCTTCTCTTCCTCAACCTCATCATGCTTTAGACTTCAGACTTCCTATTGTATGCTATCATGCAATCACACAGTGAGTTTCTCCAGCCTCATCAGTCTCAGCAGAGAAATGTTTAATGCAGTGTTAGCGAGACCTCTAAAATATTTCTCAATCTAACAGGCTCAAGGGAGAAAGCTTGCTACGTATGTAAACTCCATTTTCATGGGTTTCTCATGGAAATGTAATGTGTTTATATCCTTTCTCTGGTCTACAAGTAGCTGAATCACACTTATGCCTTGATCATTGCAGCAAAGGGTGTTAAATTAAGTGATTGAAACAAATAGTATTGTGCTTTTTTTTGGTCTTTGTTCCTTTTTGTAAACAAAGGGCCTGTTAACATGAAATCTCTGGTGATTTTTTTCACTCCCTCTTGGTCCTGATAAAGTTATCAAGAAGGGCAAGGGCTCCAGTCCAAAGAACATGAAAATAACTAGCCCCAAATTAAAATGAACAAGTATTTATGTATCGGTTATTTAACCCTGTTGTAAATCTGAAGACTGGAATATCTTCATTTTTGTCTTACGTCGGTACCTCAGTGGGCGTGGAATGGGTTGAATTACCATTTAATGAAGGATAAAGTTTAGGATTGTTCTCAGCGGAGTAGTCGGCTTCTACTGAGCATAACCACTGGTCCTGCTTGGTGCCTATTGTTTTTATTAAATGGGAACGATTCCATTTCCAAGTTCCCCCTGAATATATTGGAGATGGACTCTGAGGCCTTCTGCATGTGAAGAACAAACTTGATTTCTCAGTGATGACATGTCATTGTATAGTTCCATTTGGGTTGGGTAAAGGGAGCATTGCTATACCTGTGGACAATGCAAGCACACGCTATGCTCCACCAGTCCCCCCCCCCTGTAATTAAAACAGTGGGAAGCTGTTTTCCTGCAAAGCAGTCAGCTGTTTATACATATAGGAGTTAGCAAAGCAGTCAGCTGTTTATACATATAGATTTGCTACACTGTCTATGGACTCATATAGGCCCTCAGGCATTCTTAGAAAATAATAATTGTGGCTGACTGCAGAGGTTCCAGGAAAAAGGCAAAACTAACATGAGATTACAGACTGCATTTTGAAGATAGGGGGAGGAGAAATTATTAGAGGGAATGGCAGGAAGCACCATCATTAACCTGCCATTGGATACATGGGTATTTTGTGATGGAACAAATCTAGGTGCATGAGGAGGTTAAGTGCTTTTTTGGCAACCATTTTGTGAAAGTGCTCACATGAAGCGCTGAAAACTGCAAATATGCTCACCAAACACAACATCTTGCCTGACTTTTACTGCATTCAAATATACCTCGTTGGCTTAGTAATTTTGCTGCTGTGCAACTAAGATCAGGAATCACTTTTTCCTTCAATAAGGCAAAACAGTTCTATTAAAGTAAACTATCCATTATGAGGTAGGTAGTGCAATCCTGTAGTGAAGCTGGTTATGCGGGTTCTAATGAATTCTCCAAACAGAGACAACTAGACCATCCTAAATGAAATGGTGTGGTACTCGGTATCATTTCACCTTAGTCAACAAACCAACATATTATCCTTTATCGTACCTTTACTACATTGGTTGGACTTGGCCTGAGATCACTTGTTTCAGCTCATCTGGTAGCCTAGAACATGTTCCTTACTTCTAAACACTGGAAAGTTGCACCAAACACAGGAAGAACATCAAATATTTACCTTTGACTGTTGACAGATTGATATCTGATGCACAAATGCACCCATTTCACTCTTTTCATTAGCCTTTTAATCACTCCAAAACTCTTTAGAAGAAAATAATAATAATAATAATAATCTCTCTTCTTTAATGTGGACTGTAAAAGCTGGAGAAAACAGATACTTGTGCAAACATGAATGAATAGTTTTCCACTGGAAGTGTTACTAATGCTACTACTAGCAGAAGTCATTAGAGGGAGATTTAAATAAAATTTTGGGATATTTTAGTACATTACAAGTAGAATAATCTAATCTTAAAATTTCCTACTGCACCAGAAACTGACAATCGCTGATCAATATCTTATTGCAAGGCGCATAGAACATTCATTAGATCTGCCTCTGAAGCAGCTACTTCCTTGTATTCTATACAACAAAGTAGCTGATCACTACATGGGAGAAATTATAACAAAATTGTAAAGAAAGCATGTTTCTTCAGATATGAAAATGAGAGTAATTAAAGAAACCTAGGATAAAGTGGGCATCTACAGTCCTTCTCAGATGCTATCTATTTTATAGGTCAACATCCACTGATAATTGAGTGTTGGTTGTGATTCTCTTTGGTTTATATTCACATCCAGGTTTAGGATACTAAGTCCTGTGATTGATACTTAGAAGTTTAACTTATGATGGCATTTGTATACAGGAAATAGGATTTACTTGGAATCTCCAGATCTCTTGATTCTGGATATGACAGAATCCTCCTCAACTCCTTAATGCCTTCCCTGCCAATTAAGCATTAAACATTTGCTTCTATTGTATTGAATAAACAACCAGGTACTGTAATCCAACTCTATTAAACAAATTACAAATGGGCTCTTGGAGTTGATGAAAAGCACAAACAAACTGTTGACTTTAAGGCTCATGCATGCAAGCTGGCCAATTGTTTTCTGCACATAACCCTTTTCATGTATAGAACCATTTGTGGATGTCCTAACATGAACTGGGCTGCATAGAAGTGCTAGCCCAGTCATAACCAGTACAAAAGAGCTGTTTGGCTTATATCATATACAGTACAGTTTACTTCATACTGCACATAATTCCAAATGTGAGAAGAAATAGACCAATGATAACAGGTGGCCACAAACTCTTTTTACACACATGGGTCACATATGATTTTAGAGCCTTCATGAAAACCAATTGGTTCTCTGAACTAAAGGTACCCAATAAGCAGGGACATTGTTCAGCAATTGGAAGTATGTAGCATACTGCTTTGTAAGCATTGTTTTATCATCCCTGTGTTACAGAATCATACATGTACTTCTTTACTCATGAAGAAGTTGCATTATTCTTGGTGACGACTTTGTGATAAGCATTTGCAACCTGAGAAGAATGCGTAGGTATGTGCAAAGGGTAAAATAGTAAAGAGGCAGTCATTGCATGGATTGTGGCCAGCCTGGAGCAATGGAAGTCTTCAAATTAAATTAAAGGATTAAAAAAAAATCCACAGGAAAAACAGAGGCAAAATGAAAACTTTACCCATCTGGATGGATTTTCAAGTTCCACAACGAAATAACTGAAAAGTTGTACTATCTCTTTGTCATCTCTTAGAAATTAGCATTTGGCACTGGTGAAGCCACACACACAAAGGAAAGTTATACTTCTTTTGTGTTCTTTCAATAGCATTCACATGCATGGCTATGAGATGGAAAGAGAAGGGTCCTCACCACATGGAGCAATAAATTAGATTTTCCACAAAAGTAAACAAATAAATGGTACTGCAAGACCATCATAAGCTCATCCTTTAAACAGATTCTTACCCCTAAAGAGTAGCATTAACTGCTGTATAAACAAGTATTTTTCTCAATATATACCAATCAGAAATGTCCCACCCCCCCCCAACACTTAGGCTGAATATTGCACACGGCTTGCAACTTACATTGATTTCACCAGCCTGTGTCTGTTTTTCTTAAAATTACATTTTTCCCCCCACAGAATAGGTCAATGATATTCCATGGATAGAGGTAGATTATGGGGTTGAACTAATCAGATCAAAGCCCTGTACATTTGTGTGCTCTTTTGAGGAGTCTCATAAAACTGAGACAGTCCCAGAACTGACCACTAGCCATGGGATATTATAACATATTCCATGATGACTAGTATTTTTATTCCCCAACCTCTCTGTTGAACCAATGTGAAAAATAGTTTTGTCCGAATGGAATTATTTTCTTATTGCTTTCATTTATCTCTATTTTTTTAAAAAAAAGATACCCTGTGAAATTATCGCTCAAGCCTCTTCAGAAGAAATCTGCCCCAATGGCCACCAAGCTCCCCTTTTTCCATCAGCCTTTTAATAGTAGATGGTTGAAGAAGCTGTTGATTGTAGACTGTTTTCAGGAGAAAGCATTGATGAGCCTCGTGTTTTGAATGCTAAGTGCTATGCTTCTGCATGATTCTACTGGGTTGGAATTGCCTGCCACAGAATAAAATCCTTAGCTGTGTGTCTTTCTGAACCTCATCACATGTCTTTAAGAAATCTAAGCTGCCATTCTAATAAGTAAATAACCACTTGGAATAACCACTTGGGGGCGAATGTTTTTCTTATGGATCTGCATGTAGATGTAAATTGCTGTATGCTTTGTTCTTCTAATCCCCCAAACCCATTGGTTTTCTGCAACTTTAGAAGTAGCGGTAGCTAAGTATAAAAGGAAAGTAGCAAGCTAGGGGGAAATGTACTGTAGGTTTGTGTTTTCTTTGGGGGGGGGCAAAAATTGTGCCCTTGACTGCTAATATGCTAAGCAGCAGGCAAACTTTGTGAACCAGCTTGAAATAAAAAATGTAGTCTGTCAGTAAAAATTGTAGAACTGAAAATATTCCTCTGCTCAATCTAGTTATTCCTTCAGAGCCTTTAAGTATCCTGTTAAACAGGACTGATCTGAGGGCTCCTTACAAACCTGTGCACTGCTAAATTTTGTTTATCAGCTTCTCCTGTTTGCCATTTGTCCCTGCAACCTGTATGTCCCACACATGATTCCATTTGTGGCAGTGGGACAGCAATGGGATAACGTGTTATCCATTGGGCTAAGAATGCAGTCTGACTGAATCTTTCAAGCTCTAGAAAGGATGGAGATTAAAAGTCAGATGGACATTCCTCTAAGAGGTTTCCTACCTGCTCTGTTAATTTCTAACATTTCTTCTTGGGCGAGTGGGCATGTGTCGCTCTGAGTACTGTGGTGTGGAGAGTTTATGACAGATTTACAATAATTGGGGGATCCCAGCTGGGGCGGCCGCGGGATATGCTTCTTTTTTTTCTTTGGTAGCTTCTGCTTAGCCATAGCTAAGGAGTAATACATTCCAAAATTGTTCACAATGACGGGTACAGGCATGGCAATGGTCAGCACGCCTGCGAGAGCACAGAGGGCCCCCACCAGCATGCCTGACCAAGTCTGAGGATACATGTCTCCGTAGCCCAGGGTAGTCATGGTGACAACAGCCCACCAGAAGCCAATGGGAATATTTTTAAAATGTGTGTGTTCACTGGCACTAGGGTCATTGGGTTTAGCACCTATTCTCTCAGCGTAGTAGATCATCGTGGCAAAGATTAAGACGCCCAGTGCCAAGAAGATGATGAGCAGCAAGAATTCATTTGTGCTGGCACGGAGAGTATGACCCAAAACCCGCAGTCCTACGAAATGGCGGGTCAGCTTGAAAATTCGCAGAATTCGCACAAACCGGACCACCCGCAAGAAGCCCAAGACGTCCTTAGCAGCTTTGGAAGACAGGCCACTGAGTCCAACCTCCAAGTAAAAAGGGAGAATGGCCACAAAGTCAATGATATTCAAGGTATTTTTGATAAATTCCAACTTGTTGGGGCAGAAAATGACCCTCATCAGAAACTCAAAAGTAAACCAAACCACGCAGACCCCTTCAATGTAGGTCAGGAAAGCCTCCGTCTCAGTCTCCTGATAGACCCGCACCTGGGTGTCATTGCCAACAATTTCCTTCTCTGTCTTGTTAACGATAGGATTAAATCTCTCATGGGTCTCGAGGCAAAAGGTGGTGATGGAAACCAGAATGAAGAAGAGGGAGGCAAATGCGATGTACTGTAGAAAGAAAGAAAAAAATAGAAGAAAACAGTTAGAGAATTAAGTTTCTTTGGGAAGGATAGAAAGATCACCAAGCATACAGAGATCCATTTGTGACTCATTAAAGGAAATAAGGTTGGCACAAATACCTAAATGCAGATTCTTGGCACTCTTTCAGTAAAGTAACCAGGTCCTGGCCTAGTTAATTTATGAGCAAAGAGAAGGCTCACATACAATTCAGGAACCATCTTGGAAATCTTGTCATTCTCTTGTGTGGAATTTGTTTTACAATTTCTCTCTTAAAAAAATAAAATAAAAAAATAACATGTTTACAACATCCAGGAAAGTGGATGTTGTTTGGGCCACTCAATATTCTGGAGTCATAAAAAAGAGGCGTTACATTAAATGGAGGAAAGTGTTTTGCCAAAATATATGGTATAGTATGATTCCTTTAGAAAAGAGCCAGGCCAATTGTTCATTTGGTATAGTGGAAAATTCCCAGTGTTTATCATTGTATCCCATGACAGCTGATGCTACTAAGGTTAGTAAGTTTTAGCAATGACGGGAAAAAAATTTAAAAGTTGTATTATTTTAAGTCATAGCCTTGTTTTAGTTTGGGGACCACAGCATTTTATTTGTTGCAAGCCTCCTTGAATATCTGCATTAAAAGCAAAACAGGTCATAAATTCAAATAAAAGAAATGCAGCAATGAATAAGAAGGTAGGGAAGATTTTTTTTAAAAAGGGGAGGTGATAATCATAGGTGTAACAAGAAGAAAAGTCAGATAATTAAATATGTCACCAGATCTTTTATTAATCTGATGCTCTTCAGATTGTATATGTATTCAGATATATTTGAATTTCAGCTCCCAGAATTCCGTTCCAGCACAATCATGCTATAGTTCATATGTATGTATGGTAGGCATGATGTTGGTAATATAGGTATGAAAAACAAGTGAAGAATGATATCAGATATCATGATCAAAGTTTTCAGGTTAGAGGGAGGATCTGTACACTAGCAAGACTTGTTTACAACCGGGTGCTGAATGCTTTATGAAAATTTTGTATATGTGTGTGTGTGTGTGTGTATGTATGTATCTATATTACTATATCTCTCTGCCTCTGTCTCTGTCTCTCTTTTTTTGAACAGAGCTGCTAGTATACTTTAGATTAAATATTGTATTGCTTACTGTTGTAAGTAACATCAGGAAAGTAGTACTTCACATGCTTAAAATCCCAGTTTTTCAGTCCATTTTCTCCCCCACTTACGCTGTTTCATACACATGACCTAGTGCTGACATGAAGCCCTGACACAGTAAAGCCCTTGTTCCAGGAAACAACTAAAACCTCCAACCTCATAAGCAGAAAATCAGGAATGCATAATTTATTACTGTACACAACATTTGAAATTTACTAATGTCAGGTGGATGTTTAAATAGCTATTTAAAGTTCAATAATAGATATTTATTAAGAATCTCTCCAATTACATGCTCATTGCTTTCATTGTTCCTATTTTTCTGATCTCAGAAGCTGGAAAAAACTTAAATGCTTTGGGATCAGAGCACCATGCTTTTAGGTAGTTCCTCACCCAATTACCATAGTCCTATCATGACTGTATTCAGAAATCACTTGATGATCTATTCAGGTTATTACACAGTTAATCCTGAAGGTGATAATGTTCTGTCAAGGATACCCAAATTTCAAAGAAATATTGATTGTTTTACGTCTGTCAGTTTCAATGTAACCATTAGTTACAAGGAGAGTATTGCTTCTGTTTCACTCCAGTGCTGCTACCATTTGTGTGAGAATTCCATATTAATGTAAAAAGTGGGAATGTAGGTTTATTCATATGCATTACAAGAATGCCTTAGGCATGCCTACCAAGTTGTAGTCTCTGAAATGAGAATTAATGATCCAGAGATAGATACCTTAAAATGTGAAAGACAAATATTCCAAGTTAAAGATTAATTGTCAGCGCAACAAAATATCAATCCAAAAACGAGAAACAAAAAGTCAAAGATTGTACTAAAACATCATGGGCTTATGATGAATGAAACTACCGTATGCTTAAACTCGACTCAGGGTGTTTCTATCTATGATTTGTTTAGTGTGTGAACCAGTAACTTTGGATTGCTTGTTATCTAACAGCAGGACCACAAACCAGGAAATAAGATACGGCTTATGACTTAATGAGCCATTCTAGTTCCCATTTAATATGAAATGAGCCAGAGGACCCAAGTGGGAGCAATCAAGCAGTTGGCACTGGGCACTTTTATTGTGACATCCAAGATTTTGAGAAGCAGTCCTTGTCCCTATCCTCACTTGCTAGACTGTAGTGCTGCACAGTGCTTCAGATATGAAAGTAAGAAGATGCTTCAGAGCATACAGGAGTGCACCCAAAACATCTGTCTGTAACTACTTAAAAAGCAGCTTATCCTAGAGGTGGGCAGTTACATCCACGCACTCCAAAGCACCTTTTTTTCCCTCTGAGTTCAGCAGCACTATCAGATTCCATTGGAATACATCACAATCCCACCTTATATAGGATAGAGTTGCTTTTTTTACATGAAAATGGGATAAACCGAGTGCCTTAGAAATGCGCATCAACTAAAACTTGTAAAAATTAATTGGAAAGCTAGTCAGGAAGCAATGCAATAAAACAGAAGGTGGCCACTATGGCATTTGTGGAAAGATTAAAAAGCATTGCTGTGTGATAGGTTTAACTCCTATAGCAATGACACTTCTGAGGAATAGAACTAAGCTAAAGGGATATGAGAGAACTATGTAAATTTTTTTTTCAGGAAAGACATATGCTAATTTTATACTTGTGAATCAGAACATCATTTCAAAATTCACATAGTTGAACAATATCATCATCATCGTCATCATCATCATCTTCATTCTTCTGCTTCAGAAAGACCATGTTTATATCATAGTTAAAAACCCAACACAGAATCAAAGCTTTCCGTATAGGATAAATAATAATTCAGGCTCAACTTAATCATGCAAATTTCATATCTTCAAAGCTTCCCGACCAGATAATGCATAGATAATAACAAGAGAAAAGCTATCATGGCTAGATATTCTGTTGTTACAAAGTATATTATTTGTCAGGTGTGCTGGTCATAAGATGCTGTGGCTGAGAAATGCTTCTGTTCCCTCCTCCCCCCACAAAAAAGTTGACCCATTGTGAAAGCTAGTTGGCATGCAGTTGCTATGGTCACCAAGGCAAGTTCACTGAATGTCACCAATGATTAAATACCAGTATTGGACACCACTATATTCAAAAGTTTGTACATTTTTTTCTAGCTATCAGCTGTGGAGAACTGTTCAGTCATGGTTAATTAAGTGTGGAGGAAAAGGCCTTCATTCTCTTCATTTTAGAGTCTTGTAGCAAACCATTTTCTGCCATCAACGTGTTATCTGGCAGTACTTCAGTATAATACTGAGAGGTACTCAAGATTTACACAAATGTGAAAATACGTTTGCGAATGCTAGCAGATAATCTCTTTGCCATGTGTTTCTTTCAGGTTCTCTTCCCATCTGTTGAACAAGAATTTGCTTCAGAGATTTATTTCAAAGGAAGAGACAATTGCTGAGAAATACTCCTGGGTGGAGCATGTTGTTCCTATACTTAGCAGCAAAATGACTAATTGGTCTATGGGATCACGAAGCGTTGCACGTGACTTAGAGACTGAACAATAACAACAACAAGAAGATGACTAAAGTGTCCGTGTGAATTTCCTGTCTTTGTAAATAAACTCTCAAGTGCATATCTTATGCGGGAAGCCTCTCATTGGGCCCTTTTAAATTGGGGAGCTTAGAGAGCCGGGGAGCCTTTTTAGCAATGTTAATATAAGAGCCTTGGTGGAGCAGTGGGCTAATGCCTCCTTAAGTAACACCAGCTGCCTGCAATTAGTGCAGGTTCGCATCCCACCAGGCTCAAGGTTGACTCAGCCTTCCATCCTTCCGAGGTAGGTAAAATGAGGACCCAGATTGTTGGGGGCAATTAAGCTGACTTTGTAATAATGCCGCTTGGGGGTGAATGAAAGCCCTAATAAGCAGGCATATACATAGAATGAAGGCTACTGCTAAGCTTGTAAGCTGCCCTGAGTCTTCGGAGAAGGGCGGGATATAAATGGAATTAAAATAAATAAATAAAATAAATAAAAAATAATATATGTGGCACAAAAGAGTAATGCTGGGAGTTGCATCCTCAACCACCTTCAATGATAACATTACAGAATGTGGCCTTCAAAGTCACTACTACCTGTGCTATTTCATTTCAAATGCATTGTCCCAAGTTGCTTTTTCAAGAGGCAACTGGACTTTCTTGTTTTTCTTTGAAGACGTTTTGCTTCTCATCCAAGAAGCTTCAGCTTCTTCAAGGAAGCCCAGTTGCCTCTTGAAAAAGCACCTTTGAGACAACCATGACCTGGATGACTGAGAATCTCCACAGACATTCAAATGCATTTCCTTACCTCTTCCTCCTTTCTATTCAGCTGCTCTCATCAGAGTTAAAGCCTAGCATTAATATAAGCAAAAACAAGCAGTTTTTGATCAAGCTTTTGGTCCACCTTCACCAACCACCACCACAAATAGAAGTCTTGTATGTGGTGGTAAGCCAGAGGAACCTAAGAAACCTTTCTGCTGACTTCTGCCTAGCATCTAATTTATAGACTGCATTGGTTATGTCTGAAATCAGTTGATGCTTGAATATGCTAGAGTCAATATTTTGTGCGGAGACATCTGTTGAAAAAGGAAGAGGTCCTTGGTGGAGCAGTGGGCTAATGCCTCCTTAAGTAACACCAGCTGCCTGCAATTAGTGCAGGTTCGCATCCCACCAGGCTCAAGGTTGACTCAGCCTTCCATCCTTCCGAGGTAGGTAAAATGAGGACCCAGATTGTTGGGGGCAATTAAGCTGACTTTGTAATAATGCCGCTTGGGGGTGAATGAAAGCCCTAATAAGCAGGCATATACATAGAATGAAGGCTACTGCTAAGCTTGTAAGCCGCCCTGAGTCTTCGGAGAAGGGCGGGATATAAATGGAATTAAAATAAATAAATAAAATAAATAATGTGATAGTGTGTTGTTGGAAATACAAGTGAATAAATGTGAATACATGTGCCACATGTTTAAAACCAATCTTTAGTCAAAACCTGTTGTGCTCACCTATGTCCTTGGATTGCAAATAGATTTTTCAAGATGATCTAAACCCTGTATTTCTTAACCTCAGTTGGTTTTCTCCACAACTTCTCATTCAGGATCATCTTCTTTGATCTTTGTAGCCAAATAGGTTCATATAACAGATATGACTCTGTCTGCAGTTAAACTATCCTTTTCATTGAAATATCCCAAAGCAATGAATGTCCTTTTCTACTAAGAAAAGTTGCTAGGCACATTTGCCAAAAGGCTCTGATACCAATAAGGCCACTTTGCTGTCCCTCCTCTTTTAAAAATCAAGCTATAACACGGATTTTAGTATCAGACTTTCAAAACCAGCTATAGGCAAGCAGGGAGAAGCAGGGAAGATTTTGCTTCCCCGGATAAATAATGCAAAATGTAATGTTTTGAAAGGAGAGTTGATATGCATGCATAATCTCCAATTACAGCTGGCAGCAAATTGTAATGCAGATAGTTCAAATGGGCTATTTTAAGAGAAGTGGAAGGCGAGGCTCTCACTTCCCTTGTCAGGGAAGCATCTTGCTGTCTCTCTCTTCTATCCCCTTCTGATTGAAAGAGCAAGTAATGACAGTGCCTCGTCTTCTGCTGGCCTTTCTTTGGGATTCTCAGAATGGTCCTCATTAGGGAAGATTTGGTAACTCACTAGCTCTAGCATCCTGCTTCATGTTTTTAAAAGATGCATCCCAAAGAGCCAGAAATGGGATGTCTGCCGAGCAGCTGGTGACCTCTGAGGGAACCAAACACATTCCCACTCTCTGAAGATTTTCCCAATCAGGAGCTGAGGGCAAAACATGCAGAAAGGAAAGGTGGCCGATGCTGTCCCTTCTTTTTGCCTTGTTTATTTGGATCAGCAGGAGTGATCTGAGATAGGCATAGATATATTGGGTGTAATGTTCTTAAAGAGGGTTTTTTGGGGGTAGGGGGGGTTAGCGTTATTGGATAAAGAGGTTGGGACTCTGTCTACCTACCAAGAGCAGATAAACTTCCCAAAAGCAACAGAACAGGACCAAATTTGGGACTGAAAAAAAGTCAGCAAAAGAAAAAAAAATGATTTCAAACTGTAGATAGAGTGGGGGAAAAAACCCCACTGTATCTTTGTTATGTATTAGGGTTAAAGAAACACTTGTATAACAGTCACCACTAGGAGGTGCTGAACTGTAACCGTTCTGGCGGGAAATGCTTTGGTGGGAAGTAGAGGTTCAATCTGATTGGCTGACTGCATACCTGGCAAGGTATATAAAAGGTACAGGTAACCCTAGCCAGTAGTACAGTTATGGTCACCAAATAAAGAGCTGTTTGACTGTACTCATCTGCCTGGCATCGTTCCTACTCTTCAGAACCCACTACACAACAGTGGCGACGAAGGTGGGATCCTGCTTTGCCTCAAAGAGCTGAATTCAGGAGGGGTTGGCTTCATGTGCTGGAGGAAAGAGGCATCTTTCTCCCCCCTCTACGGCCGGCTAGTCACCACGCTAGCGGCCACAAACTCAGAATCACACATCTGAGTCTGCGGAGCAGGATTTAATTATACAAGGAAGAAGATGCCTAAGGTTGGCCAGCCCAGAGAATTCGACATCCGCCACCCCGAACAGTGGCCATCTCACCTCGGGTAAGTCAAAAACTACCTCTGGGTGAACCAGATTGCTGAGGACAGCCTAAAAGCAGTGACCTTGCTTTGCATAAGCGGACCGGCAACATTCAATGTGGCGGAAAGCCTATTTGCCCCTACGCCGATCGAAACCGTCTCATTCACCGACCTCAAGCAGAAGCTGAATGGGCACTTCAAGCCCAGAATGTCCGAGATGGTCTGGCGGTTCCGTTTTGACCAGATGGTGCAACGGCCGGGTGAAACCGCATCAGAATTTATTGCGGCCTTGCAACAGGCCACCCATCTCTGCAGGTTTACCAACCTAGACGAGTGACTACGAGACAGGCTGGTGTGCGGCCTAAGAGACAAGACGCTTCAACAGAAACTTTTTGCCATGCCCAACCTAACACTACAAGACGCACAGGACGAAATCATGGCCGAAGAGGCGGCCGGAGGCACGGTGCAGGTGGTACAGACGCCAATACCCAGCAAATCAGAAGAATCAATTCACTATGAAGGCGCTACTTACAGCGAGATTGCAGAAGAAGAGGAAACCGAAGTCGACCAGATTTGGAAAAAAACAGAGCAACAAGAGAGAGGATGTGAGAACAGGGAGAACCAGCAAAAGCCAGCGCCGTTTCCAAAATGCAGAGGGTGCAGCGGCAACCACGCATGGGTGAACTGCAAATTCCGGTCAGCCACGTGTCGGGCCTGCGGAAAATCGGGCCACATCGCAGTGGTCTGCTGTAGTCAGTTCCGAGAGGGCCTACACAAGCAACAGCCGGAGAATCCGTCAATGAGAGGTACTGGGGCCCAGAGCCTGATCAGTGTGGGGTTTTTCGAAAGCCGGAGGGCCATTTGCCGAACCGGGGCCCGCCGCCCGCTTAAACCTAAATTAAAACTGGAAGTCCATTTACAAGGCATTCCTTGTAAAATGGAGCTAGACTCCGGCTCTGCAGTCTCGATTATATCATATGAGACTTTTAAACATGTTTGCAGCCGAAGTAAGAAGTGGGTCAAATTGGGGCCCTCCAGTATTATTTTAACCGATTTCCAAAACGCCCAGGTAAAAATCAAGGGGGAGGCTACCCTTTCCGTATGATTTAAAAGGTTTCAGGGGCGCTTGGACATCATTGTAGTTGAAGATCGTAGGACCAGCTTAGTTGGATTGGATTGGTTTGAGGCATTGGGCATTGTAATTTCAGGCATCCATAGAACACAGGGAAACAACATCAAATCTGTCTGCAAAGAGTTTGCAGATGTTTTCGATAATAAGCTGGGAAGATATACAGCCCCCCCCATTTCATTTAAATTAAATCCCAGTGTCTTACCCATTAGAATTAAACCCAGGAGAGTTCCCTTTGCACTCAAACATAAAATCAACACAAAATTAGACAAATTAGTTGAACAGGGGGTCATGCAGCCGGTAGAAGGGGGGGAGTGGGAGACCCCAATTGTCACCCCCCTCAAAGCTAACAGGGAAGTCCGTATCTGTGCTGATTATAACTGCACCCTAAATAAGGCCCTCAACCAGCACGCTTACCCCATCCCCATGGTCAGCCACGTTCTCACTTCCCTCCAAGGCGGCGCCATCTTTGCTAAACTAGACCTCGCACAGGCATATCAGCAGCTGCCGGTTACTATGGATACAACAGCAGCTCAAACAATTGTAACTCATAGGGGAGCCTTCAGAGTCAACCGCCTGCAATTTGGCATAAGCGTGGCACCTGGGATTTTTCAGGAGGTAATGGAGCAAACACTTAAAGGCATCCAAGGGGTTTGCCCTTATTTTGATGATGTCCTAATTGCAGTGGAAACAGAGGAAGTACTAGCAGACAGACTTAGGGCAGTTTTAAATAGGCGTTGTGCTGCAGGTCTCAAGCTGAAAAGGGACAAATGCAGTATAGGGGTTGCATCTACAGAATTTTTGGGGTTCAGAATCGATGCCAGTGGGATTCACCCCACAGAATCAAAAGTAAAGGCAATTAAGATGGCCCCCCACTCCCAAGAACAAAGCTGAACTGCAAGCTTTTCTGGGATTATTAAATTTCTACCATTCATTCCTACCTCACAAAGCTGCCATAGCTGAACCCTTGCATAGGCTTCTTGATAAAAAAGCCGTTTGGAAGTGGACCAATGTCCATGAAAAAAGCTTCCAGGACCTTAAGGCCCTATTATCTAACAAATCCACAGTTACCCATTACATTGAAATGAAGCCCATCTGCATTGCTTGCGATGCTTCACCCTATGGAGTGGGAGCAGTGTTAAGCCATCTGGAGGAAAATGGCAAACAGGTTCCCATCGCCTATTACTCCAGAACATTATCAGGGGCAGAGAGGAACTATGCACAGATAGACAAGGAAGCCCTGGCAATAGTGGCTGGGGTCAAGAAATTCCACGACTATGTTTACGGACCATAAGCCTCTATTAGGCTTATTCACCACCGACAAGCAAACCCCCCACATACTCTCCCCAAGGATGCTCAGGTGGTCCATATTCTTATCGGCTTACAGTTTTAAAATGATTCACAAGCCAGGGAAAGAAATGGGCCATGCTGATGGCCTCAGTAGGCTACCCCTAGCAAACATTAAGCCAGATCCGGCCCCTGCTGCACAGATACTGTCAATCCAAGACCTACCTGAATTCCCTCTCCATGCAGGGGACATAGTCGATGAGACAACCTCAGATAAAATCCTAAGCAGAGTTCTGTCTTGGGTTTTCACAGGGTGGCAGGATAGAAGTCCAGGCCCTGAATTCCAAGCTTATTAGGAGACACGAATTATCCACACATAAAGGATGCCTATTGTGGGGTAGTAGGGTCATTATACCCTCAACATTGAGAGATAGAGTTCTGCAGTCACTACATGAGGGGCACCCTGGCATAGTTCGCATGTAGATCCTAGCAAGGAGCTACCTATGGTGGCCGGGGTTAGATAAGGCAGTGGAACAGCAGGTACATGGATGCTACACTTGTCAAAGGTCCAGACCTGAGATGCCCCAAGCGCCTGTACACAAATGGGAGGCAACACACATACACACCCTGGTCCAGGGTCCACATCAACTACGCTGGTCCATTCCAAGGACACTTTTTCTTAATAGTGGTGGATAGCCACTCAAAGTGGCTAGAGGTAGTGCCAGTCCCAAACATGACCACTGCCAGAACAATCCAAGAGTTAAGGAAACTTTTTGCCACTCATGGGCTCCCTGATGTTTTGGTATCAGATAATGGGACTCAATTTACTGCTGCTGACTTTCAGGCCTTCTTGAGAGCAAACATGATTAAACATGCCACATCCATGCCCTTCCACCAGTTGTCTAACGGTCAAGCAGAAAGGATGGTGAGAACAACCAAGGACGCACTCAGGCGCATCATCGTTGGTAACTGGCATCACAGGTTAGCAGACTTCTTATTGTGTCAACCCTCCACACCATGTACAGCCACTGGAAAGAGTCCTGCGGAGCTCCGTTGGGGCAGACGCCTTATCACCAAACTGGACAGACTCCACCCCGACAGAGTGGCTTCTGAGGCTGCTCAACCCAAACCCCCAAGGGGACTACAACCGGGTGACTTGGTTTGGGCCAGGAATTACGGTCTGGGACATTTATGGATTCTGGGGGTGGTGGTTGACAAAACCGGGCCCCTATCTTACTTAGTAGGGGTGGAGGGGGGTCGACAGTTTAGATGGCATATACAGTAGACCAGTTACGAAAAAGAGTTCCAGAACGGTCACCAAGCAACCTCGGGGTAAATGACCCCTCACTGAATGCTCAAGCTGGCACACAAGCTAGCTCACATCCTCCCTACCAGAGCCACCAACAAACAACTGAGTTCACGTCTGAGGAGGACCACAATGACACAGAACTGCAGCAGGAGACTCCTGATCATTCGGATCAACAACCCTTCAATGACCGCTGTGCTAACTCTGCCACAGGGTCTGACTCTGGGGTGGGCCTACCAGAAACGGTCAGCCAGAGCTTCTCTACTGACTCTCCAGTTCAGGAGAACTTGGACTTCCAGGGCACGCCTAGCAAATTGTTAGACCAACAGGGGAGAGAACCCATAAGGCATTTATCTCGGCCTCATAGGCCACCCGCTTACCTCACTGACTATGTGGTCAACTAAGAGGAAAAAGTTGTCATGGTCTTCATTGGGCATGCCTTTTGTTATTGTAATTTCTGTAAAATTGGGTCCGCCTAATCTATATCTGGGGGTCAGTGTGTACCATTAATGGTACATTGCAACTGACATTGACATTGGGTTGCAAGGGTCAGTATGAGCAACTCTCACCTTGTTTAGAAGTTACTACCTGGAGTGGGGTCAATCACTCATGCTACCTTGAGTGGGGTCAATCACTCATAAACAAAAAGTGGAGGTTGGAGTAAGAAAATCCTTACATAAGGGTTTGCTGTATATAACCTTGGGGGGGGGGGTTTTCAATCCTTCACATTTAGTCCGGAATGTGGAAGTGGGAATGTAAATATGTTGCATAAGCCATATTGTTTAATCCTTAAAAGGGTAAGGGGTGTTATGTATTAGGGTTAAAGAAACACTTGTATAATAGTCACCACTAGGAGGCGCTGAACTGTAACCATTCTGGCGGGAAATGGTTTGGTGGGAAGTAGAGGTTCAATCTGATTGGCTGACTGCATACCTGGCAAGGTATATAAAGGGTACAGGTAACCCTAGCCAGTAGTACAGTTATGGTCACCAAATAAAGAGCTGTTTGACTGTACTCATCTGCCTGGCATCATTCCTACTCTTCAGAACCCACTACACAACAATCTTTATGGAGGAGGCAATAGGGCAGTGGCTCAGAATTCCACTGACTTCTTCATTCTGCAGAGAACCAGTTTGATTAAGGCATCAATCAAAGACCATCAGCTCCAGTTCCACCTTAAGCATGCAACCAGGTGGGTGATCGTAGCCGGTCACTCTCTCTTAGCCCTAGGAAGGAGGCAATGACAAACCATTTCAGAGAAATCTTGCCAACAAAACTGCAGGAACTTGTTCAGCAGTCTCTGAGATTTAGATACAATTGAATGGAAGAAAAAAAATATTTTCCAAACCTGCTGAGAAACCGTGTGACCGTTTAAGATTTTGGAGATTTGCTCATATTTCATTAACTCCTACAATTTCGTTTAGCAATATTGTCTAGAGTTCCTTTCACTTCGCTTTTCAGAATGGCTGCTCCATTATCAAGTCTTCAAATGTATCATTGATTTAGGGAAGTTGTTTTGTATAATTTGTCTGTATATTCATATTATCTTTTCTCTATATCTTCTTTCTCCAGTGGATCTTTGATCGCAGCCCTCTTTGAATGAACACTTTCCTTGGTTTCTGCAATTCACTTAAGTAAAACGTTTGTCCCTTCCATTCAATTGCCATCCTCAGGTTCTTTAAATATAACTCCTTGCCCCTTCTTGCTCTTTTCTGGGACTGGACCTTTAGTTGGACACATTTTCTTTTTTTTTACATTACTATTGGTACTTTTTTTTGCCAGAGAAGTTTTATTTTTATTTGCAGGTCTTTGTATTAATGATGTCAGAAATTTTAGAGTTTTTGAGGCACTCTCTTTATCAGATTGAATCCTGTAAATTATTCTTTGTCTTCCTCATGTTACTGAAGTGTTACTGATTATTTTATCTGTTTTCTTTTTAAATTGTAATTTTCCAAGATACAGTTCATGACCTCCACTTCAGTCAAGAGAAGCTCTGTTTTTGGTGACCAAATAGAACTTCTCCAACTATGATTTTGATTTTGACCTTGTTTATTCAGTGATGTCCATATATAGAATCATTGTTTAGAAGGTTGGAAGGAGACATGTGTTACAGCATCAAATTTCTTTGCAGAATATCATTAATCTATCTCCTGCTTTCTTTTATACCTTCAGCCCATTTTTTTCATAATTCATTATAAAATTTTACTTCTGAAAGAGTTTTTTTGGTATTGTGCAAATTATCTATTATGATTCTGTAGCTGAAACATATTCTTGGATCCCCATAAATATTCATTTGCCTTTTCTTAATAAATATGGTTTTTCTATTTCTTCTTTGAATTTTTTTTGTCCACAGAAGAAGATCTGATGCTCCTATGATATGAAGTGACTCATTCCAATCCATTTCAGTTTGCTCATATCCAGAATATTAATGTTCAAATTTGACATAGCCTTGATTCATGGTCCCAATATTAAGAATATCTTTGCAACACTGAAGTTTTTTTTATCTCTGGCCACATTAGCAGATGGACTTCATTTCAGCTTTAATTCAGCCACATCATAAGCACCAGCGCTTATTGATATTTGTCCTCTATTATTTTCCCTCAGTAGCTCATGTTATACCTTTCAACCTGGCTGACTTATTTTCCAGTATCATGTCCGCATTGTCCTGGTTGTGAATGTCTATTTGCTTTTCTTTGGCAGAATACTGAAATGGGTTGACATTTTCTTCTCCAGTGGACTGTATTTAGTTTAATCCCTCATCTCTAATTTGCCCATCACAGGTGACTCTTCTGGGAATATATATTCCCAACAGTATAGCTCTTCCTGTCATTGGGATGATCCTTAACCACTACTGGGAAAAATCCATTATGGCCACTTCTGTTAAAGGAAGTGGAAATAATTCTAGAAATAACACTCTAGAATTGTTTAAATTCAGTCAGGTTTTGTTAAGATTGTCAAAGAAAGATCCTTTGAGATTACCCCTTTCCTATTTTCATTATTTATATTATTTTCTTCCTCCCTCCCTTTTTTTTGTTACACATGCTGCCATATTCATTTAGACATCCTTCAAAACTACTCTAGAAGCTGGACTCCTTATTTCTAATTAGTGCGATCACAGAGTTGCTTGAACAAAATTGCTTTCTATTCTTTAGCATGTTTCTCCAAATTCATGTCTTCTAGTTGCAAAATGCATACTTTCTCATTGAAGCTGAGTTAGGAAAAAAAATTGCAGGAATTAGGAAAACTGAAGGTGGAAAGGATTTCACGACATATGGAAGACTTCAGTGAAAGCTGGGATTAATTCCAATCTCATTTCAGTATCAGTTACTAATCAATGTTAGAAGGTTATTATCTCTGAAACAGTGTAAATGATTTTTACAAGTAACAGTTGTTATTGTTGTTGAGATCCCCCTATCTAGTGGCTGTGAAATGTGAGGTTTGAGTGTCATTCCCAAATTAAATTAAGTTACTTATCAATGGATAAGCATTTTTCTATTTCTAGGGTTTTTTTGGAAATAAATCATATCCAGAGCACGACACAGCTCTACTAAATTAAAACATTTGAGTACATTCAAACACTTTATTATGCCTTAGCAATATTAGGCATAAAAACTTCACTGCATTAAATTAGACTACAGATGAATCTTATCTATACCGAGGGGCATCTGGTCTCCAGGGTCTTCTAAAACGGACTATGAGTCAAAGGCATGAAAGGCAGCTCAACCATTTCCATATGACTTGACTTTGCAGGAAATTAGGCATCAGATGACAAGACAAAGGGTCAGACATTGAAATTTTATCTAGAACATGTCTATCCTCAGTCCATACACTGCTGATGAGAGCACAGACCCAATGGGCAGATCATGTCACTTGTTTGCAGGATGAGCACATATCCGAGCAGCTCCTTTTTAGTGAACACTCGACTGGAAGATGCTTGCACAGAGGGCAGAAAACACATTTCAAAGACACACTAAAGGTCTCCCTGAGGTCACTTAATATAGACACAAGCACCTGGGAACTTCTGGCACAAAGCTGCCCTACATGGAATGGCCTCATTCACAAAGTTATGGATGAAGCTTATGAAGCTTATGAAGCAAGGTGCATTGCTAAAGCACAATGTAAGCACAAATTACGTAAGACCAGAGCTTAGTGCAACAACATATCTGTCCAATATGTGTGAGAACATACTGTGCCCAAATTGGTCTGTTCAGTCATCTTTGCACACATACCACAACTAGTCTCAACATAATTAAAAATGGTACTGAGGTCTTCAGTGACGGTGATGGACAAACAACAATAAAATGACCTTGAGAAACTAGGACCTAAACGTGGAACTTTATGCATGCCAAGCATGAATTTTCCATTGAATTACTCATGGCTTGCTTTATTCTGTCCCTAAATATCTTCTTGATTTTAATCAAGATGCTGTTTGGGTAATTATTTTTCCAGATGGTTCTTGTTTATTCAGTCTCTACAGCTAAGTGACCTTTATTAAGAAATAGCATGATGAGTGTTATCATCATTCAGGATTTCATTGGAGGCTTTTATAATACAGAACATAATTGTATGGCAATACTTGCTTACAATGGGCAGCTGCTTTCTTTGTACAAGAACTGGCATCTATTTGCCATGAATAGCAAATGATTGGCACTCGTTTTTATGCCATATCGGTATTGGTGTCATGCATAACAGAAAGTGTTCATGTCTTGTCTCTTTAATGCATTTCTTCGACTCGAGTGATTTCCAACATTAAGCACATATGATAGTAATGGCAGGCAATGGGACATTCGTAGACCAGTGCTGGCGTATTAATATTCTTCGGTTTTACCGTGATAGAAAACAATCTGATAGAATTTACTTATATAAAATATAACAATATACAATATAATTGCAATACTGTTGCCCTCATCAGATGCTGACAGCAGTGGTGGACAAGAAATTGATGGACTCAGTTACAGTGATGATGAGTGCATCATTGGGAGTCTTGAAAGAACAGGTGAGAGATAGATTGTCGTGGAGAAAATCCATCTATGCAGTCTCTAGGAGTTGAAAATGACTTGATGGCACACAATCAATTTAATCAATCAATCAATCAATCAATCAATCAATCAATCAATCAATCCATCAATCAATACTTCTGACTGATCTGCAGAAGATTGGGGCACCTGTTCTTCTTCCCCATTCCATGTACAAACTCCAGATAAACTTTCATTAACATTTAGATTAGGAGAGTATTTAATAATAGCAAAAACAAAAATGCAACTAAAAGAAATTGCTGAAATTAAAGCTGTTGCTGGTAGCCATAAATGCATTACTGTATAGGTTCACCTTAAATGCAGGTAAATAACTAGAAACTATATATAATTAGTAGCCAACCCTAACCCTACCTAGAGTCTCAGCAGGTGAATATAACTGGCTGGCCTTGTTTGGGCTTCATGGCTAAGCAGGATTACATCTTGGTAGTTCTTGGATGGAAGACTTCCAGGAAATGCCTAGGTTGCAGACTAGATTGGGAAGCAAAAAAAAAACTATTCTAAAAGAAAATAGCATGAAATCAGTTGCATTGCCAAGAAAAATATGTGGATTTATGTATGAAGTCATCAGAAGCTTAAGCTTTGACTGAAAGGAGATGTTATTTTATTAGAAGGACATTTGGAAGTTCTGCAGTGAAATTTAACAAAAATTTAACAGAAATGTTGTTCTGTTAAAACAAACAAACAAAAACTCAGGGAGATCTGAGAAGCTTGACATCTGCCAATAAAGAGAAGAACAAAGTAACAAATGAAGTCCTATATGCACTTTCTGATTTGTAGAATGCATAATGCATAATATATCATGCTGGCTATAATTTTGTTTGCAATAGTTAAATTCTAAGCATGTTACAGTAATCTAAACAAGAAATTATTAAGGCATGGTTGACTGAGGTCAAATCCACTTATAACAGAAGGAAACACAACTGATGTATTATCCAAGAGTCTGGAAAGAGATTCCTTTCCATTGTAGCCATGTCGGCTGGAATTATAAAAGTGTACCAGATTGAGAGCTTTTAGAATCTCAGGAGTTGAACATGCCTCAATTCCTGAAGATTTTTTCCAGTCTTAGGATAAATAATGTATGTTGTATGTCTAGTTTAATGAAGAGTATGTCTAGTTTAATGAAGAGAAGGATGAGGGGGGACATGATAGCAGTGTTCCAATATCTCAGGGGCTGTCACAAAGAAGAGGGAGTCAAGCTATTCTCCAAAGTGCCCAAAGGCAGGACAAGAAGCAACGAATGGAAACTAATCAAGGAGAGAAGCAACCTAGAACCAAGGAGAAACTTCCTGACAGTTAGAACAATCAGTGGAACAACCTGCCTCCAGAAGTGGTGAATGCTCCAACACTGGAAGTTTTTAAGAAGAGACTGGACAACCATTTGTCTGAAATGGTATAGGCTTTCCTGCCTGAGCAGGGGGTTGGACTAGATGACCTCCAAGGTCCCTTCCAACTTGATGATGATGATGATGTCTTTAAAGTTCAGTGCTTTGGATTGTCCAGAAAGAGGGGAAAATGGTAACTACTCTTCCATTTCTCTATTTCTGATTCAAAATTAAACAAAAAGAATATAAATGTTTTTAACTATCTAATAAGCAAGAGGGATTCCTTTTTTCCTTTTTCCCCCTAAATGTGAATTTAATGGAGGCTGATGCTTGGCTTGGTTGAGTCATTTCTTCTACAGAATAATAATTTCATTTCTTCTATGCAAATAATAATCTGCCTTCTAGTTCTGTCTCCTTGCAATTAGTACAGTGAAACAATATTAAGGTAATCAACATAACAGTTCACTTCAATAAACACCATTCACTCAGCCACAGAACCTTTTGCATTTATGTTATCCAGCTGTGAGATATAATGAAGCCGCAAGCTTGCAGATAGACTAAGCTTGCTCTGAAGGATAAAGATTGTCCATTTGCTTTCAGACGAGCTAAAAGACACAATTATGCAATCCTGAAAAACAGAACGCATTGTGCTCTATAAGGTGTGTAGCTCTGTCTTGGGGAAGAACACTCAGATGAGAAAACTGTGAAAGAGTCAATGTGCTGCCATCTGGAGAGTAAAAAAAATATTATCTCCCTGAGTTCTTTGTGTATAAAAGAGAACACAGCATTTCATGGGTAAACTTTGAGATGCACTCAATGGAAGTTTGGGTATCTTCAGAGCTGGGGTTAAAAAGAAAATAAGGAATGGTGACTATGGTCATAGGATAGAAGCCCTATGAAGTACTGAAAGACACCCCCTTAATTTAAGCATCTATTCTAAAATCAAGTTGAGGAGTTAAAATGAAAAGGCATTCAGGAATGACATAAATGGATTTAGACTCCAAACACTGCCAGTATTTCAAATAAACCCAATGACTATGCAGTCCTACAGATTTTTATTTTAAAGTAAGTTCCATCAAATTCAGTTGGGTTTGTTCCCAGAGAAGTTAGCACAGAATCACTATCTGATCCTTCTACTAAGGAAATCTGTGAAGCAGGATTACAACTTCATTAAAGGTAAAGGTAAAAGTTCCCCTGCATATGCGTGCTAGTCGTTTCCAACTCTAGGGGCCAGTGCTCATCTCCAGTGCTCATCTCCGTTTCAAAGCCAAAGAGCCAGCGCTTGTCTGAGGACGTCTCCGTGGTCATGTGGCCGGCATGACTAGATGCCAAAGGCGCACGGAACGCTGTTACCTTCCCACCGTAGTGGTCCCTATTTTTCTACTTGCATTTTTACGTGCTTTCGAACTGCTAGGTTGGCAGAAGCACAACTTCATTAACAACACCTTAATTAGAGATTGACTAATATTTTAGTAATTGTAAATTTGACTGCAAGTTTAGAATAAGTTATCCTTCACCAAGTTAGCAAACTGTGACTTGAATCTGGACATATTTGTCTGCAATTTATTTATTGTAGAAATTCAATGGACCTCATTGCTGTCAAGAGGGGAATGTTAACTGTCCTTTCTGATATCTATGGTACAGATACACCCTAGGGAAGCCCCATGAAAACAATATTTCTCTACCCACTAAATTCTGATGATCATTTCAGGTTACAGGTACCCCTGTGGCCACGTGGGGGAAAAAAGAGGTAGAATTGGATGTAGATTACCCAGCTCCATGAAAGCTTCCACTGTGATGCCAACTGCAATCACAACACAGTGGATTTTGATTTTTCCTCCAAAGGATGGAAAAAAATGCCAGGGAAAGAGGTATTAATCCTTTTCATGGTGGATGAAAGGATCAAAAATGTTCCTGACCAAGTCATGTGTGCTGCTTGTCCCCAAAAGCAAGTAAACCAAATGGCAGAAGGGATGACTTAATCATTGGTGTTGTGGGAACAGAAACATTATATTTATATTCCTTGCATGCAACCATAGTTACTATATGAAGTTTGTGTCCATTGCTTTACAAATATCATAAGCTGCTTCTACCTTCAGTATTTTTGAGTATTCTAAATGCCAAACTAAGGATCACTATACAGTATTTAGAGAGCAAAAAAAAAGATATTGGGGGAAAGCCTCTTGTAGTAATAGCAATGAAAGAAACTATATGGGTGGAAGTTTGGATAACTAAACCCTGGAAATTCCCAAGGTACCGTGTTTCCCTGAAAATAAGACCTTTTTTTTTCCCACCAGGTCTTATTTTTGTGGTGTGTGTGTGTCTTTTCCACTCACCTCCGGCACCAACAGTCTCGCCCAAAGGAGCAGCTTCATTCTGAAGCTGAGAATGGAGCTCGGTCTGCATTTTGCAGTCAGAGGCCTTTCCGGAAGGCCTTTGCAGCCAAGAACCAAGCTATGGATTCAATCCATAGCTCGGTTCTTGGCTGCAGAGGCCTTGTAGAACTGAGCTATGGATTGAATCTATAGTTCAGTTCTCGGCTGCAGTGGCCTTCTAGAAAGGCCTCTGACTGAGAAATGCAGGCCTGGAATGCTGCAGAAGAAGTGGGTCAGCGAGGAGAGGTCTGGTTGCAAGGTAAGTGGGTGCAGGTTGCGTGGGGCAGCTCCACTTCCCCCATCCACACCCTAGCTTGATTTTTAGGTGTGTGCCTCACCCCCAAACTAGGGCTTATTTTGGGGGTAGGGCTTATATTAGGCTCATCCCCCAAAACCAAGCTAGGGCTCATTTTTGGGGTATTTTATTTTTATTTTATTTTAATTCCATTTATATCCCGCCCTTCTCCGAAGACTCAGGGCGGCTTACAAGCTTAGCAGTAGCCTTCATCCTATGTATATGCCTGCTTATTAGGGCTTTCACACACACCCCAAGCGGCATTATTACAAAGTCAGCTTAATTGCCCCCAACAATCTGGGTCCTCATTTTACCTACCTCGGAAGGATGGAAGGCTGAGTCAACCTTGAGCCTGGTGGGATGCGAACCTGCACTAATTGCAGGCAGCTGGTGTTACTTAAGGAGGCATTAGCCCACTGCTCCACCAAGGCTCTTATAATAGGTCTTATAAGAGCCTCTTATAATAAGGTCTTATAAGGGTAGGTCTTACTTTCAGGAAAACATGGTAGGTAAATCCAGTTAGGGCCAGAATAGAAGTCTGAACAAAGAAGACAGGTAAGCAATTATATTGGAGAAATGAGGAATTGGGAGACAAGGCAGTGTGATAAACACAGGCAAGCTCTAGAGCACGGGTGTCAAACTGCCGGCCCATGGGCCAGATGCGTCATGCTGAAACCACGCCCATCCCATTGCCGGCAATGGAAAAAAAGTTGCAAGTTTGACACCCCTGCTCTAGAGTCAAGGAAAGAAAGCTTGATGTATCTATTTGCTTCTGCTTAGCCTTTCAAAAGATGTTTGAGGCCAAAACCAGACAGGGCATAATCAAAGCTGCAAAACAATCTTCCTTTCTTACAAGTGCAAGCAGGTGAGACATTTGCAGATAACCCTGAATTGAAGGATACTTCAGATAGGATGTGTTTGCTCCTAAAATTAGAAACATCTAAAAAGATAATAAGCAGGACTGACATTTTTGATTTAGTGTGTGAGTCATGTTTAGTTTGCTCACTGAGTCCTTGGTGCTATTCAGGTGAGACTCTGCAATAAATTAAAAGGTACAGCTTGTCACATCCACAACTGTAGATAGTGATATAAATATATAAATAGGGGAGATTTGCCAGGGCTCACGAAGTGTGAGAAATTATTTTAATGTTTTTATGTGTCAGCTGTTCCTAAATATATATGGTGTAGTCTTGCTGGCTGTATGCATAAATTTCTTATTGCAAAGAACCATGTAAATGACAGGCTAGTGAAGACATAATGTTGAGCTGCCTGCAGGCGGCAATGCCAAAAGTCTTTATTCAGGCCAAACATCTTGCACCTGCTTATGCAATCCAAACACTGTATTTACCTATCAGATATCACTAATCCTGTGGATGAGGCTATAATCCTGAATATCTACCTACCTACCTACCTACCTACCTACCTACCTACCTACCTACTTAAAGAGTTTCAAGTCAACAATAAACATCAATATTGTCTTTTCTCTAATCCAACAAATCGGTTTGGCTGCTTCAGCAAGTTCAGACATTTTCACCCACCTTTTGGCAAATCTTTCCATTTACATCATACAATAATCCTTACCTATAAAGCCCTACATGGCTTAGTCCCGGGATATTTGCAGGACCGTCTGCTGCCAGGAATGATTTCCCATCACCCTGTGCGCTCGCACAGAGAGGGCCTCCTCAGGGTGCCGTCGGCCAGACAATGTTGGCTGGTGACCCCCAGGGGGAGGGCCTTCTCTGTTGGGGCACCTACTTTGTGGAATCAGCTCCTCCGGGAGCTCCGGATGGCCCCAGACCTTCGGTCCTTTCGTCGTGACCTTAAGACATATCTTTTCCAACAGGCCGACCTGGACTGATGATAACGGGGTTTTAATTATGATTTTAAATGTTTTTATTGGTTTTAGTGAGACTTCGACATAATTTAATTCTTTTTTAATATTTGTATTTATTATATTTTATTGTTGTTAGTTGCCCTGAGTCCTTCGGGAGATAGGGCGGCATACAAGTCTCATTATAAATAAATAAATAAATAAATAAATAAATAAATAAATAAATAAATAAATAAATAAATAAATAAATAAATAAATAAATAAATAAAATCTCACAAGGCTATAATCCTGATCTGATGCTATAGCAGAGGAAGAAGCTTTTGAATGTACATCTTTTAAATGCTGGTCACAAGGAGCACTTACAGTCTATCTAGACTTCTTTCTACTGAGAACCAGTTTAGTATAGTGGTTAAGGTACCTGGCTAGAAACCCAGAGACTGTGAATTCTAGTTCCACTTAATCCAAGGTCATCCAGCACAAAGTCAGCTGGATAACCTTGGACCAGTCATTCTCTTTCTCAGCCCTAGAAAGCAGGAAACGGCAAACCACTTCCAAAATCTTGTCGAGAAAACTGCAGGGACTTGTCCAGGCAGTCCCCCAAAGTAAAAAAACTGACATGAAGCACCAAAACAAAACACAACTTCTTCAGGATTACTCAAGGCTCCTACTATATTTGTAGCTATCACTGTCAGATTTACTTAAACAACTCCCACCTTCATTAAGTAGGGTTCCTACTAAAATAACAATTTCTTTTCAGCTTCTTGGACTGCTTTACAGTTGTTAACTTATCTAACAAATCTTATTTTTAAAAGCGAGTTTATGTTTTTTATAGTATCAAATTGTAAACCAAGTAAATTAAATAAAATACTTGTGTAAGTGGAAATACTGTTTACTGTACCTTTCTCTGAATTCTTGTTTAAGATTCAGATACTACTATGACACCCTTCTGTTCCCTATCTGCCACTAATATTATGGTAAGAAATTTGCTGCAACACTACTACTAACAGGATCTGTATTGTTTTTTTTTAATATAAAACACCTCTGAAAAGATTGGCTTCTCTGAGAAGCTTATAAACAGTTGCATTTAAAAGAAGAATAAAAACATGATTCAGGTCACTCAGTGATTAAGCATGTTAGATTTGTATGTCTCTGTCTGTCTGTCTGTCTGTCTGTCTGTCTCTCTCTCTCTCTATCCATCCATCCATCTATCTATCTGTCTATCTATCTTAAATGCTTGCTCCAGAAATATGTTTGGTGAAGTCAGCAAAATGATAGGTGATTTTGGTTTCATAGATTTATAATGATAAGAATTAAAGTAAATGTCCTTTGAGTATTTATTGAATAATTAATCCCATTCCTGAATTTGAGTAGATCACTGTCCTGAATGAACCACGCCATCCTTAGGAAGAAAGGTGTCAGAACAAAAGGAAAAACCAACTTCTAATAACTGAAAATTATTTAAATTTTGTTTTCCATTTCTCTCTCTCTCTCTTTCTCTCTCCCCCTCCATCCCTCCCTCTCCATGAAATCATGTCAAAGATCATGGAGGTACTGAATTAACTCTAATGTCCAAATCAGATCTCTGGTTTTCTGTGTCAGCAAAAACCTGAAAAAATGAACAAAAATGAATAAATATTCCAGTTTGTACAGTCAAAGAAATTTCTTTTGTCTTGTTTCTGACTCTCCTCCAGGAAATTCTCTTTTTTCCTTTAATTCTGCTCTATTCACTTTAAGCATCTATTCTTCTTTGTTTCAAGAGGGTGTTTGTTCTCATTCTGTTGTCATGGGGATGCATGTCTGCTTTGCTTGCAATTTTAATTTCTTGACTGGATTTCTGCTGCAGTTTCAGAGCTTTTCTTAATGGACACATTACCATTCCAGGGAATTCTTTTAAAGGCATCCTTTCCCTTCCCTCAATATTGGCCAATCCCATTTTAACACTTAAGACTGTTCTGTTCCAGCCTACGACCGGCCCTGTTTGAATGTCAGGGACAAACCCTTTTTATAGTCAACAGGCTGGAAAAACCCAACCAAATTTATTTATAAAGAAATCAAAAGTTCAAACAAGAGTTAAACAGGAATAACAGACCAGGACTCTAGCAGAAGATCTTCAAATGGTTGCCTTCAGCAACCAGCACCTCCCACACCTTCCCCTTTTATCAGCAGTCCCAAGGCGTGGCTTCTCATTGCCTTCTCCTCCTCTCACCGAGTTGCCTCATGGCCCTTCTCTGTTCTACTCTGCTGGAATACCTGCTGCTCCTAGCATCCCTGAATAGATCCAGCTGTGAATCATCTACGTCCAATACCTTGTGCTCACACGGCTGAGTCTGATGAGGAACATGATGGGAGGGGCCAGGCTGAGAGTCCTGCAGTGCATCAGAGCCTCCCCTGACACCAAAGGCTCTCCAACCCCCTCCTCCTCCTCCTCTTCAGAATCATCAGACTCAACTGCCGGTATCACAGGCTGATGCTGAATCACAACAAAGACATAATATGTTTTTCCCCCCATGGAACAGGTTATATTACTTAGGTATTAAAGAGGCTGCTGCAAACAACTATATCATGTCCAATGAGTATATACTGACACAAACATTGACATTGTTTTTAGACTCATAGCCAAAGTTAAGAAATTAAGACCACAAGAAGCCTATTGTCCCCCAAATGCATTTGATTTTTCAATAGTACTATGAAGAGTATTGCACATATAGAAAAACAATTCTACCACAATCCAGCTATCTTATACATTCATAGTAAGGGGAATATTTAAGTGGGATAACTCACTTAACAATGACCTCTCCTCCAATAAACAAACAAAATCACCAATGGGCAATTCTTGCCTGATACTGTCTCTTCAAAGAACATTGTGGTGGTATGTTGTGTGGCTAGAGGTGGCTTTTTCCTGGCAGGTTGCGCAGCTTTCAGAATAGTTTGCCCAACTTAGTGCAATTTAAGTTGAAGGCTTTATAGGGCAGACAGTTGCATTTGTATGTGCACTGACTTCATTTGATGATTTAACAGAGGGGGCTTTTCTGGTTTTAATAACATAGGTGGAGAATAGTGGGGGAGAGAGAGAGAGAGAGAGAGAGAGAGAGAGAGAGAGAGAGAGAGAGAGAGAGAGAGAGAGAGAGAGAGAGAGAGAGAGAGAGAGAGAGAGAGAGAGAGAGAGAGAGAGAGAGAGAGAGAGTGCATAACACAATACAACCAGAAGCTAGATGTTTCTAGCCTTTGCATCTTAAGCTCATATTTGCACGGATGAACACTGTGGAATGATATGTAGCCATCACTGCTTCTTCTTTGCAGTTTTCCTACTGCCAAAGCAAAGGATTTCATTGAAGTCCATGTACTACAGCACAGTCATTAGACCATTTTTCCTAGGATATTCATCAACCATATTTAGTTGTTGTTGTTGTTGTTAGCTGCGAAGTCGTGTCCGACCCATCGCGACCCTATGGACAACATTCCTCCAGGCCTTCCTGTCCTCTACCATCTTCTGGAGTCCATTTAAGCTCACGCCTACTGCTTCAGTGACTCCATCCAGCCACCTCATTCTCTGTCGTCCCCTTCTTCTATTGCCCTCGATCTTTCCCAGCATTAGGCTCTTCTCCAGTGAGTCCTTCCTTCTCATTAGGTGGCCAAAGTATTTGAGTTTTAGCTTCAGGATCTGGCCTTCTAAAGAGCAGTCAGGATTGATCTCCTCTAGGACTGACCGGTTTGATCGCCTTGCATTCCAAGGGACTCGCAGGAGTCTTCTCCAGCACCATAGTTCAAAGGCCTCAATTCTTTGGCGCTCAGCCTTTCTTATGGTCCAACTTTCACTGCCATACATTGCAACTGGGAAGACCATAGCCTTGACTATACGCACTTTTGTTGACAGGGTGATGTCTCTGCTTTTTAGTGTGCTGTCTAGATTTGCCATGGCTTTCCTCCCGAGGAGCAAGCGTCTTTTAATTTCTTGGCTACAGTCCCCATCTGCAGTGATCTTGGAGCCCAGGAAAATAAAATCTGTCACTACCTCCATTTCTTCCCCATCTATTTGCCAGGAATTGAGAGGGCCAGATGCCATGATCTTGGTTTTCTTAATGTTAAGTTTCAACCCAACTTTTGCACTCTCCTTCTTCACCCGCAACAAGAGGCTCTTTAGTTCTTCACTTTCTGCCATTAGAGTGGTATCATCTGCGTATCTTAGGTTGTTGATATTTCTTCCGGCAATCTTAATTCCAACTTTTGATTCATCTAGCCCTGCCTTTCTCATGATGTGCTCTGCATATAAGTTAAATAGGCAGGGCGACAGTATACAGCCTTGCCGGACTCCTTTCCCAATTTTGAACCAATCAGTGGTTCCATGTCCAGTTCTCACTGTTGCTTCTTGACCCGCATATAGGTTTCTCAAGAGACAAATAAGATGGTCTGGTACTCCCATCTCTTTAAGAACTTGCCACAGTTTGTTATGATCCACACAATCAAAGGCTTTAGCATAGTCAATGAAGCAGAAGTAGATGTTTTTCTGGAACTCCCTAGCTTTCTCCATGATCCAGCGTATGTTGGCAATTTGATCTCTAGTTCCTCTGCCTCTTCGAAATCCTGCCTGTACTTCTGGTAGTTCTCGTTCCACATACTGCTGAAGTCTAGCTTGTAGGATTTTAAGCATGACTTTACTAGCATGAGAAATGAGTGCAATGGTGCGATAGTTTGAACATTCTTTGGCACTGCCTTTCTTTGGAATTGGAATGTAAACTGATCTTTTCCAATCCTGTGGCCACTGTTGAGTTTTCCAAATTTGCTGGCAAATTGAGTGTAGCACTTTTACTGCACTGTCTTTTAAGATTTTGAATAGCTCAGCTGGAATACTGTCACCTCCACTAGCTTTGTTGTTGCTCAGCTTTTCTAAGGCCCACTTCACTTCACATTCTAGGATGTCTGGCTCGAGGTCAGTGACCACCTCATTGTGATTATCAGGGACGTTAAGCTCGTTCTTGTATAGTTCTTCTGTGTAATTTTGCCACCTCTTCTTAATCTCTTCTGCCTCTGTTAGGTCCCTGCCATTTTGGTCCTTTATCATGCCCATTTTTGCATTAAACGTTCCTTTCATCTGTCCAATTTTCTTGAAAAGATCTCTGGTCCTCCCTATTCTATTGTTTTCTTCTATTTCTTTGCACTGTTCATTTAAGAAGGCATTCTTATCTCTTCTAGCTATTCTCTCGAATTCTGCATTCAATTGGGCATATCTTTCTTTTTCTCCCTTGCCTTTTGCTTCCCTCCTTTCCTCAGCTATTTGCAAAGCTTCCTCAGACAGCCATTTTGCTTTCTTGCATTTCTTTTTCTTTGGGATGGTTTTGGTTGCTACCTCTTGTACAATGTTGCGAACCTCTGTCCATAGTTCTTCAGGCACCCTGTCTATCAGATCTAATTCCTTAAATCTATTTGTCACCTCTACTGTATATTCAACGGGGATATGATTTAATTCATACCTGACTGGCCTGGTGCTTTTCCCTACTTTCTTCAGTTTAAGCCTAAACTTTGCAACAAGAAGCTCATGGTCTGAGCCACAGTCAGCTCCTGGTCTTGTTTTTACTGACTGTATAGAGCTTCTCCATCTTTGGCTGCAGAGCATATAGTCAATCTGATTTCTGTGTTGACCGTCTGGTGATGTCCATGTGTAGAGCCGTCTCTTGGGTTGTTGGAAAAGAGTGTTTGCTATGACCATCGTATTCTCTTGACAAAATTCTATCAGCCTGTGCCCTGCTTCATTTTGTACTCCAAGGCCAAACTTGCCTGTTATTCCAGTTATCTTTTGGCTTCCTACTTTAGCATTCCAATCCCCCATGATGATAAGGACATCATTTTTTGGTGTTAGTTCTATAAGGTGCTGTAGGGCTTCATAGAACCGGTCAATTTCATCCTCTTCAGCACTGGTGGTTGTGGCATAGACTTGGACTACTGTGATATTGAATGGTTTGCCTTGTATTCGAACTGAGATCATTCTGTCATTTTGAGGATTGTATCCCAGTATTGCTTTTCCTACTCTTTTATTGACTATGAAGGCTACTCCATTTCTTCTGAGGGATTCTTGCCCGCAGTAGTATACCTGATGGTCATCTGAATTAAATTCACCCATTCCTGTCCATTTTAGTTCGCTGATACCTAAGATGTCGATGTTCAGTCTTGTCATCTCTTGTTTGACCACGTCCAGCTTTCCTTGATTCATGGATCTTACATTCCAGGTTCCTATGGAGAAAAAATCTTTACAGCATTGGACTTTCCTTTCACCACCAGACACATCCACAGCTGAGCGTCCTTTCGGCTTTGGCCCAGTCGCTTCATTCTTTCTGGCGCTACTAGTACTAGCCCTCTGCTCTTCCCCAGTAGCATATTGGACGCCTTCCGACCTGAGGGGCTCATCTTCCAGCGTCATATCATTTTGCCTTTTGGTACTGTCCATAGGGTTTTCATGGCAAAGATACTGGAGTGGGTTGCCATTTCCTTCTCCAGTGGATCACGTTTTGTCAGAACTCTCGGCTATGACCTGTCCGTCTTGGGTGGCCCTGCACGGCATAGCTCATAGCTTCATTGAATTACGCAAGCCCCTTCGCCACGACAAGGCAGTAATCCAAGAAGGGGTATTTAGTTGTAGAAAACATTAATTCATTTGTCTAAAAACCTTTCAATTATGTGCATTGTATAATTCAACAAATCTCATCTTTCTTTCATAAACGTTGGCATCTGGCAGGAAAAGAGGGAACATTTTAGAAAGGAAAGTAAATGCTTTATTTTATCAAAGACATCACACTATTGCTAAAATTATGATGCAGTAGTAGCCAGCCACTTGAGAATTCCCTGTCTTGCTCCCCCACCAGCTTTTTTTTTTTTAAAAAAAAAAAAACTTTTTGGCTAGGTAAATACTTTTTTTACTTTTAGTTTTCTATAGACCAGATTTACAGGTATTCATATATTGTTGGGACTTGATGCATTTAAGCTATTTCAGGCCTTTTCTCTGTGTTAACTTTTGCTATTACATTCCCATGTTCTAGACTTACATAGAATGCCTGATGTTGTTTCCTATTCTATGCAGTGATCTTACAGGACTTATTTATTCTTTGAATATTTTTCTGGGATTAGACCATTGATATCTAAGAAGCTTTAGCTGCTAGAAAAGAAATAAAAGAAATATACAACATTTCAGAATTGAGAACTATGACAGAATCTGTCCTGGTGGATCATCCAATCTCTGAAGGATTTCTTTTATATCTCTATCAGAAGATAGCCATAAAGTCAACAATTTCCTTGAAAATGTTCTGCAAAAATGTTCTAGCCCTGTGTTCAGAGACAGCAGTTTGCACTGATTTGATTATAATCCCTCAAATACAATTCTAGAAAGCCTTTGATGAATAGAATGCAATTTTAACTTGGTGTAGTTCCATCTATGAATTACTATTAGTCCCTGGCATCTTAACCTTCAATTGCATTCCAAGGAAAGAGACGTCTTAAGGGAACTTCTCCAATTGGCAGTCAGGATGGCTTCAGTGATAAAGCTGTATACAGAAAGCCACACCAACAGTTCTAAACTCTGCCATCAATCCAATCAAATCAACTCCAAAGGACCACTCAGAGAAATGTGAAATAAATTCTAAGGCGTTCCACAAAAAAGATGGGAAACAGAAGACTCTTTTGCATTGGAATTAACAATAGTAAAATATTGCAAGGCATTTATTTTCAAAGATTCTCTTCGATCTGCTGATACTGCCTAGCCTCGGTAACAAATTGGAAACAAAATTCAAATCATTGAAAGGTGCTCATCCAGAGGGTCTCATAGCAAACTATGTTGAGAAAAGGCTTCCAAAAATAGGCACAGACTCAAGAAGATCCTGACTATTGCTTAGGGAAGAAATTGTCAAAAGCTGCTTGTGTTGTCTAGCAAAAAATAAATAATAAAAAAAAATCATGGAGTCCTAGACAATGCCTTTTAGCAGGGATGAAAAATGAGAATGGTTGACTGAGATATGAAAGCACATCAAAGCAAAGAAAGTGGGAATTGAAACTTAAAAGTAGTTTTGAAGTATCCAACTCAATCAGAAATCTGCTTTTCCAGTTCTTTAACTTCTGGGGAAAATTCTCATGAGTTGTAATAGTACAGTGACAAAACTAAATTCCTGTCAAAGTGATCCTACTTTGTCCTTCAAGTCTGCATTTTGCATTATCCATTAGGTAGCACTGTATACACTGTATAGGACGTATTTGTTAAAAGAAGGATGTATTTATTTATTTATTTATTTATTTATTTATTTATTTATTTATTTATTTATTTATTTATTTATTTATTTATTTGTACGAGGATCCATACGCTTGCTCCTGGGGAGGAAAGCCATGGCAAATCTAGACAGCACACTAAAAAGCAGAGACATCACCCTGTCAACAAAAGTGTGTATATTCAAGGCTATGGTCTTCCCAGTTGCAATGTATGGCAGTGAAAGCTGGACCATAAGAAAGGTTGAGCGCCAAAGAATTGAAGCCTTTGAACTATGGTGCTGGAGAAGACTCCTGCGAGTCCCTTGGACTGCAAGGCGATCAAACCGGTCAGTCCTAGAGGAGATCAACCCTGACTGCTCTTTAGAAGGCCAGATCCTGAAGCTAAAACTCAAATACTTTGGCCATCTAATGAGAAGGAAGGACTCACTGGAGAAGAGCCTAATGCTGGGAAAGATTGAGGGCAATAGAAGAAGGGGACGACAGAGAATGAGGTGGCTGGATGGAGTCAGTGAAGCAGTAGGTGTGAGCTTAGATGGACTCCAGAAGATGGTAGAGGACAGGAAGGCCTGGAGGAACATTGTCCATAGGGTCGCGATGGGTCGGACACAACTTCGCAACTAACAACAACAACACGAGGATCCATATAGAGCAAGAGATTTATTGTGGCATAAGCATTTTGAGACTAGAAGCTGATTTTTATCAAATGAATCTCTTGTTATGGGCTTAAATCTACCAAAGCCTGTAGCATAATAAGCCTTTTGTTAGGCCTCAAGGTATCACAAAGTAAACCTTTTGTTTTTTTTTTGCTGTACCAGACCATCACAGCTACTCTTTTAGCTCAGATTCGGTTTTGAAAGCTGCAACCAAGGTAATTGAGTTTCATTTGGTTACCAAGGCAACTGGAGGAGTAATACTATTTATTGTAAAATCAGACAAACCTACTCATGTTCTCTGTTAGTTTGAGAATAAATTGTTTGACCATTTTGAGCCACTAAGTCCGTATGATGTAAGAATAATGTATGGCCTGTTAACTGCATGTTAATATGCAGTATAATTCTGGCAGAAAAATCCTTTGTGTCATTTTTTAATGAAAATGCTGTGACTGTAAGATTTCTTTTTGATAACAGCATCTTCAAAGCAAAAATAAAATTTTTGAGCTTTTTAGTTAATAAGCAAAAAAAATATTGTACTGATTTGGACCCCAAGTGATATGCCTGAATGCTTTCTCAAAGATCTGCATTTTTGTTCTGTTATGGCAAGAAAGGATTTATTAAATATGTGCATATGAATTGAACTCATGCAGTTCCATCCTGAAAATCAGATTATTCTGAATGATACATCATGGGAAGGGGGATAAGTTGGTCGAAACAGAATTATAATTGATTCTGTGTTTTACAAATTAGAACAATGCATTGATAGTCAGACTGAATACAATGGGCAGCAACATTCAAAGAATCATGTTGTTTTTGTCCTTCTCAACCTTTGTCTGCTCTCAATAACTCCAAATCAGAGAAGTGTGATGTTGCAATCTATTTGCTCATGCTTTATACTTCGTCTCATAGCACGATGGGCTTCAGGAAACAGAAACTTTGCACTACCTCTGTTGATTCTCAGGAGACATGAAAATGGATGAGACCATTTCCCCTTTCCTTCTTTTCTCAAATCCCTGCTTGACTCACTGTATGACTTTTTGATGTTGCACAAGCCCAAACAGTGTCTTCTGGATGTATGGGAATTGGAGTTTCCCGAATTCCAAGTCAGGGAAGTTAAACTGCATAGAAGTTGGTACCAACCCAATTTAAGGAATTTGGGATTCCTCTAAATGAGGCTTTCTTCAAAATACAGCACTTAACTATTCCGTGATTGGAAAGGACATTCATATCACTGAAAGTGAGCTGGGCAATTTTGCAGGGTATCAATGTGGTATACTCTGCTCACCTCCCCCACCCCCAAATTGGCTTGTCTCTTTTCAGTATCTCTGACCCATGTTTGGAGATCCATTGCTCAGGCTTTCTGTTAATGGAGGAAAGTGGACAATCCTTGTGGTGCAGCTTCATGTGGCAAGCTTCCACAGGTTGGTAGGAAGGTCTGCGTGGGTGTATGCAAGAGTCCTGTCAAACACAGACATGCATGGGGGTGTCAAATGCAGCTCTCCGATTGAAAAGAGGGTGGAATGAAACCAATTATCTTTTTTGAGAAAGCCTGTCAAGGGAGGGGGGGCTTTACTTCTTTAGAATAAAGGGAAACAGATGATCATTTCCATGGCAACACCTGTCTGGGTTTAGCCCTGAAATGTCATCAAGAGGTTTTGATGATGAATCTGAGGATGTTTTCAGATGTCAATTAACAATAGGAAAAAGCTTTGGTGCAATATTAAGGTTCATAAATATACTGTTGCCTAATTATTACATATTCTACTTCTACAAACATGTTCTGAAGTCATCCCCCTACAAACATTCCTGTTGGTTTTTCTTTCTTTTCTTTTTAAAGATATGATTTGGGTATTGCTCGCATGCATATCTATTGTTGATCGGCTATTATAAAGATTGCAGCTTATTTTAATTTAGTTTTTTAAAAAATCTAATTAGTCTAACGGCTTGTCTGCCTTGCAACCTCTTTGATGAGCAGCCTAAGTACAAGATGTTCTTCTTGGCATTTTACATATTCTCGGCATTCCTTTGTTATTTCTCTCCAGATATACAGCTAAGTGGTACTGGGCTGAACGTAAAGCATTACTTTCCCACCTTATAGAATGAATTGCAAGCAATTGTGATAAATCAGTGCTGTGAGTGACCCTAATTCAAGAAGACAACTTTCTGAGTCTTCCAGGCGTGACTCATATACAAAGAAAAAAGCTGGATTCACCTTTAAATCTCTGAGAGTCCAAATGATATCCTTAAATTATGCCAGACACACATTTGAAACCGGATAATAGTCTATATGTTAAATGGAAGTCAAATTGGCAAACCTCACCCTCTTTGTCCTTTCAGTAAAATATCCATAGACTGACTTTTGGACTGATTCCATACAGCTCTGAGTGCTAAGAATCAAAAGAGATGGCATAGCAACTCTACCTTTTCTTCCTTGATGGATTTTCTTGGGAAAGAAAAAAATATAGAAAAAGTCTTGGGAAACATTGAGTTGGTTACAGACAACATGATCAACTGGAACCTTTGTAAAAAAAAATCTGTGATTTAAGCAACATAATTGTGCAGTAACAGTTTCATCTGAAAGCACCCTTGGTTATTACACTGCCCTCAGAAAAAAATGAATGAAATATGTACAGTCTCTTGAAATATAATGAAGACTTCAAAGATACCTTTTTCCCCCACCTCATTCTTTTTTTCCATTGGATAAAAAAAATTCTGTAAATAGCAATAAATAACCTCAGATATGACTGGACAACAAATATTTTGCTTCCTGAACACTTCTAGATGTATCTTATGGATTTTAACCTGTAATCTAACTTGTCACATACATTTTATAGAAATCTTCTGTTTTTACACAATGGCAACATATACTGTTTAGTACCTGTTGGCTATGCTGCGCACATGAAAGAAACATACAAAAACATGGAACTGTTGTTGAAGCACATCCTGTACACCAAGTACAGCTGGAATATCTGTGGAACTCTAAAAGTAAGGGGTCTGCTGCTTGGAATGCAGCTCGGATATACCAAGTGCTGTTGTTACATATGCAAATGGGCAGCCGTGCAACAGAGTTGCATTGCATTAAAAACAAATGACCATGAATTTGGTTTTGGGACAGAAAAACATGGCATACAAACCATATGTTGACCCGAGAAAGATATTTTTCGCCTCTGCTTCACATAAAACAGACTGATGAAAAATTTTATGAATTTACCTAAATTTCCTACTTGTCCCTCTGCAGAACTTTATAAGGAATTTTAGAATGGCAGAAAGTGAAGAGGAACTAAAGAGCCTCTTCTTGCGAGTGAAGAAGGAGAGTGCAAAACTTGGGTTGAAACTAAACATTAAGAAAACCAAGATCATGGCATCCGGCCCTCTCAATTCCTGGCAAATAGATGGGGAAGAAATGGAGGTAGTGACATATTTTATTTTCCTGGGCTCCAAGATCACTGCAGATGGGGACTGTAGCCAAGAAATTAAAAGACGCTTGCTCCTGGGGAGGAAAGCCATGGCAAATCTAGACAGCACACTAAAAAGCAGAGACATCACCCTGTCAACAAAAGTGCGTATAGTCAAGGCTATGGTCTTCCCAGTTGCAATGTATGGCAGTGAAAGCTGGACCATAAGAAAGGCTGAGTGCCAAAGAATTGAAGCCTTTGAACTATGGTGCTGGAGAAGACTCCTGCAGTCCCTTGAACTGCAAGGCGATCAAACCGGTCAGTCCTAGAGGAGATCAACCCTGACTGCTCTTTAGAAGGCCAGATCCTGATGCTAAAACTCAAATACTTTGGCCACCTAATGAGAAGGAAGGATTCACTGGAGAAGAGCCTAATGCTGGGAAAGATTGAGGGCAATAGAAGAAGGGGACGACAGAGAATGAGGTGGCTGGATGGAGTCACTGGAGCAGTAGGTGTGAGCTTAAATGGACTCCAGAAGATGGTAGAGGACAGGAAGGCCTGGAGGAACATTGTCCATAGGGTCGCGATGGGTCAGACACGACTTCGCAACTAACAACAACAACAGAGTGACAAGTATAAACTGAATATTTGATTAAGGCAGACTTGGTGATAACATGTTTACCAAACAAGTCTGAGAATTCTGAAGGTAATTAAGTTTTGTAAATATCGTTTAAATCAGTTCAAAGTTTGACCCAGTGATTCAGAATCACAATAATATGTGTGTCATGCATTTAAGAATTTACTCAGAATGTACAAACAGCATATAGATTTGATGGAAAAAGAAATAGTTCTTTTTCACAGTTAAATATTACATACTCCATAGTCAACAATCAAGTTACATTCTGGTCACCCTATCCAGAAGAAATTAAACTTATTATCAATAGCTCATATAGCTCTAAAGTTATTACTGTCAACAGTCAAGGGGTAAAATAGCACACAGTATATTTAATAAAAGGTATGCCCACAACTAATAATATAGTGCATAAATGTAACCCAACAGAGTAATTCTGATCTCTAAAACAGATCTTTTCCCCCCAACAATAGCTATTAATGGAAACTTATTCATTAAAGGAATTATTCTTGGAATTTTACCTTCCAGTAAATATTTAACATAAAACCTAGTGGCTCTTCCTGGCAATGGAGTCACAATAGATGCAATCAAGTTGCTGAACCCCAATACAAAAATTGCCAAACAGTAGACTGTGGCACACAATAATCTTCACTTCATAGAAAAGCCTCAGTAAGAGATATTTGAATATTTCTTCTCTGCATTACTAGTGTGGGGAAACATGTTCAGTTTTGCCCAAATAAAGTCAGTTGGGGGACCTTCGGCCAGTCACACTCTCTCAGCCCAACTCATCTCACAGGGTTGTTGTAGAGAAAATAAGAGGAAGGCACATTCTATGCTCCACTTTGAATTGTACAAAATAAAGGGTGGAAATAAATAGGCAGTTTTAGAGGTAATTACATGACAGCTGTTAAACTAGGCACTGAATGAAAAACTTTTTCAAATAAAATCCCCAAATGGCTTGGGGAATAGAATGAATGAGCATAAACAGGAAAGTCCTGAAGGGAACTATCAAAAATTGTATCACTTTATTTGTGTGACTGCAGAACTATACCCCATCTTAGCTGGTGATAGCAATAACAATAGCATTTAGGCTTATGTACTGCCCCATAGTGCTGTATAACACTGTCTGGATAGTTTACAGTGTAAACATTATTTGCATATTTCCCCCAACAATCTGGGCCCTCATTTTATCAGCCTTGGAAGGATGGAAAGCTGAGTCAACCTTGAGCCCCATCAGGATTGAACTTCAGGCTGTGGGCAGAGTTTACCTGCAATGCTTCACTTTAACCACTGCCACACCAGAGATCTTTACCTGATATAGTGAGTGCTTTATGTTACTTGAGTTGCTCAGGAGCAAGGTCTGAGAGTGCTTTTGTAGCTATCCTAAAGATGCATATTCTCACTCAGACCTTTCAGGTAAGCAATGATGTTCTGATCTCTGAAGGGACCTACTGTATCCTATGTACAGTAGATCAGCAATCCCTGGAACACATTGGGGTGATGATGAATGTAAACAGCATGCAAGAAATTGCAAGTGATTTAGATCTGAAGAAATTCCAAATGACAGCTTAGTGAAGAGCAGAAAAGTAACTTTAGCCCTGAAAATGTTAATATCAGCACATCCTTTAATTTTTTTAAAAAAAATGAGGAAAAGAAGATTGATTAACTGAAGCTTTATGGAATGCATAATTTATAAGGTTACAACTTATATGCATGGACCATGTAAACAAAACACTGAAGCATATAGCACCTTTCCATCTCTTTTGTGATTTGGTCATCTCCTCTCTTTTAGGTTAACACCCCAGGTAAAGTAAGCATCTTGTCAAAGACTTGTCAAATTTTTGATTTAGTGCAAATCATCTCTAAGGAATTGCTCTTGCAGTAAGGGGAGCATTAGCACTTCCTGGGTTATGGCCATGAATTTATGAGCCTGGATCTCTCCCAAGTGGCAATTTCCTAATTTTCTGACAGCTTTACTGCTTAATTGATAAACAGAAAACTCCTCTTGTTTTTCTCCAACTAAATGAGTGTCTTGTGGGTTTTTGTATTATGATGTTAAAACTAGAAAACAGAAAGAGCAAGGATGTCCACTTCTTCCTCTGAGGGAGAACTGCTTGCTGATTTGGCAGATTAGCTGATAGCTAGAATGATCACAGAACCAAAATAAAAGGGAAAGACAATCTGGTTTGGTTGCTTATCTCTAAAAAAGCTTGTCGCTACACATCTTCAATGAAAGCAAGTACAAATCTTCAACAGGAACGTGTGACAAAACAGAAGGTACTTTATTCAGCTCCAATGCTCATAAAGTGAAAAAAAAAGTTGCCTCCCCCCCCACTGAGTGTCGGGCCCACGGGGCTCGACAAAGCTATTTTCTGTAACATACAAACTAAACTTTCAGAATATCTGAAATTGTGCAGAATTTCTTGCACCACCTGATCAGGTTTTAGGATTTTAAAAAATAAGTTATAATTTGGTGAGTGATTCACATGAAACAAGAGTGGCTCAACTAGAACATTTTCATAAAGAATGGGCTCCAAATGTGGAAGGAATGTGAAAGATACCAGTAGAGAAGCAAATCAAGAGTTATTAATATGACCAAAGATCAGCAAATAGGAGAAGAATAAAGTAATAAAATCAGTTTTTGGTGGAAAATGTACCACTTTTGAAGTAATTGTTTCCACATTTTCACTGCAGCCATATAAAATTTGGGTATTATGTTGATGGCATATGAGAGAAGCAGCCGATTCCTCAGTGAATTGCTCTGAAAGCAATTTAAATTGGTGGGAGTCATAAATTCTGATGGCAGCTGATAATATAAGCAGGCTTGGTGAAATATCAAAGACTATGGGGGTAGGGAGGAAAAACAAACTATCTAATCAAAAACAGAATCCCAGCGGAAAGCTTACCGGGAAGAATGATGGGGATGGAAGGAGAAGAATGGAAAGCAAGGAAGAAGAAAGAGGCAATAGCAGGGGATTTTTATTTTATTTTTTACAAAAAACAGATGGAATTGACTGGCCCAGCCTGGATCTCTGAAGACAAATAGCTCCCACCATAACTTATATATGTAAGGCATCTGAGGAGCCCTGTTGGCTTAGGGATAGTGAGGACCTATGATGAGAGGAGTAAATTTCTACCTTTGAGTGATCTCTTTCTTTGGAACTGAAAGGCATTCTCTGTTGTGAGTTCATCAGAGTGTCCCCCATCCAACCTTCGGGTTTTTAAAACAACGAATGACAGTAAATCTTGCATTTTTGTAGCCACCGTTGCACTTTCCAGATCCCTGGGGAAAATGTCTATAACAACTAAGCCCCCAAATATCAATTCTAGTTTTCTTCCACGATTGGTTTGGCATTAGTTTAATCATTAATGTTTATTTTTCTCGAGAAAGTTCAGCTTTGGAGGAAGATTCACTGATTTTAAAATTGTGGTTCTGGGCACATCCCTGTTCTGTACCAGCCTGCTACCGGCCCTGCAGAAAAGGGAGGGACAACCCCTTTACAAACGGCAAGAGGCTGGAATTAAGCCTGCCAAATTTATTAACATAAAACAGCAAAACAAGACACCAACCATGAAACAGGAGCTATGAAACAGGAACTAATCAAGCGGTTGCCTTCAGCAAACCAGCCCTCCCACGCATTCCCCTTTTATACAGTTCAGGGCGTGGCTTCTCTCTGCCTCCTTCTGAGGTGCCCCATTGCCTTCCTCTGTTTACTCCTGATTGACTGCCTCCTGCGTCGGGCGTCCTTGAACAGGGCCAGCTGTGGGTCATCTTCATCCACGCTGTCAGGCTCACACAGCTGGGTCTCCGTCGTGACCAGGTGGGAGGGGCCTGGTTGAGGGCTCTCATCAGCAAGATCTTCAACCCCCTCAGCAAGGTCTTCAAAACCCCCCTCCTCCTCTGAGTCGTCCGACCCAACTGCCAAACCCACAGGCTGACCCTGAATCACAACACATCCCCATAGTAGCATTCAGCTCTCGTCCTCTAATGTCTATGCTGACATTAGCTGGAAATGAAACTGCTGTCATATTTCATGTTTTGGCAACAATGTTGGCTAGGTTTTTTTTTGTCCAGATGGTGATTGCCTTGATTGGTGGATTCCCCTGCTTCTTTAACCCTTCAACCTGTTCCAAGAAAGCAAGCACCAATCATTTAGGTACATGGGGAGGGGGTGCGGGTGGCGGCAGTTCTTTCAGGACACATTTCCATCTGTGTGAACAATCAACATTCAGCCATCATAGAATCATAGATTTAGAAAAGATTTTTGATGTAACTTAAAATGTTTGCTCATGATGAGAACTCAGTGAACTGCTGAGTGGGAGAACACTCTCCATTTCACTGTTCTAACAAGGACTTGTGAAAATAGTGTAATAAAAAAAAATTAGGATTTGCTACTCTGAGGCCTGGTGGCAGCCACCAATTTGGCTGCCTTCAAAAAGAGGTTGGTTCAATTCATGGAAGTGACAAATGGCTCCTTGGTGCTCTTGGAGCTTGATTGTTTTCTTGCAGACATTTTATCATTCAGTTCTGATGGTATTACCTTGTTTGGGTAATGAAACGTCTGCAAGCAAGCAAGCAAGCAAGCAAGCAAGCAAGCAAGCAAGCTCAGAGAGCATCAAGCAAGGGCCCCTCATTTCAACCCTGAGCTAAAAATATTCTCCTTTATTGCCTCAGTGACTGATTGCCTTGATGCCTTTGAAGGCCAGCTGCCAGGAGATTAGCGAGTTTCCTTATGCAGTTGGTTGGCCACTGTGAAAACAGACTGCTAGATTAGATGGGCCAGAGTTCTGATCCAATACATTACTGCTTATGATCCCCCTGTGTATCATAACCCACCCATTGGTGGGTTAAGAAAAACACCATCATTTTACATCTTTCTGTCATTCTAGGTAGAAAACAACCTGACAGGGCTGTTGTCCATTTGTTATGATTCCATCTGATCCCAGTTTGGAGTAGGACTAGGAGTTGGAACTGGGACTATCTGACAGGGATAGCACATCTCTCCTGGAATGTTTGGAGAGGCCAGGGGCTGAGGATGATGCTGTCCCAGGCCCCACAGGCATTGGGGGAGGTGGTCAACTGGATGGGGAGCTGCCTGTCTTCACAGACATGGGGGAGGATCGGCTGCAGACAGGGAGTGGTGATGAGTGGCAGCAGATCCCCTCTGATGAGGAACTGCTGCCTCCCGCACTCAATCCAATCCAAGAGTAGAGCAGAGTCAAGCTCAAAGGAGGTCTGTGAGGCTGCTTGGGAGAAGGTCGCCCCACCCCTCCTCACAAGGAACACCTTGCTTGGCTTGACTTAAGCAGTGGCTGGGGTAGATTGTCTTTGTCAGAACAATTGTTTTGCTTTGGCATGGACTTCCCTGGCCTTGGAACAACTCTGACTTGTATTGTGTTTCTGCCTATGGAATTCAACCCTCGCTTGTGGACTATGACCTTGCTCTGTGGACTTGGAATCTCATGTACAACTTACAGACCTTGCTGCGTGGACTTGCACCTTGTTTCTGCACTTCCTCTCTGCCTTTGCAATTTGGCTCTGGTGATCATTGGCTTTATTTGTGGAACTGGAGGTGGCTGCCTTCAGGGAAGTTTCAGATGGAGCACTACCGGCCCTTGCAGGGCCATTTGTTGTGGAATAATAAGGGACTCTGTCAAGGCCTGCCTCTGTCACAACACATTTCGTCCCCTGCTCCCAAATATGCCAAAGTCAATGTGATGCCAGGGGCATGTTGGCAACAAGCATCCACAATACCCAGAGACATATCATAAAGTACACAAAATGGTATCAGAATAGTGAAAATAACAGTGCCAGACTGTATTTACATCAGGCTATTTTGTTTTGCTTTTTAACATTTTTTTAGGAGAGGCTGTGGTGGCTCAGTGGTTAGAATCCAGTATTGCAGACTAACTCTGCTCACAACCAGGAGTTTGATCCTGATCAGCTCGAGGCTGACTCTGCCTTCCATCCTTCTGAGGTCAGTAAAATGAGGATCCAGACTATTGGGGGCAATGCAGGTGGTCCTCAACTTACAACAGTTCATCTAGTGACCATTGAAAGTTACAAACAGCACTGAAAAAGTGACTTATGACTGTTTTTCACACTTATGACCGTTGCAGCATCCCCATGACCAAAATTCAGATGCTTGGCAACTAATTCATACTTATGAGGGCTGCAGTGGCCTGGGGTAATGTGATCAGCTTCTGCGATCTTCTGGCAAGCAAATCCAATGGGGGAAACCGGATTCACTTAACAGCCGGGTTACTAACTTAACAACTGCAGAGGTTCACTTAACAACCATGGCAAGAAAGGTCATAAAATGGGGCAAATTCCACTTAACAAATATTTCACTTAGCAACCTAGAATTCTGGCTCAATTGTAGTCGTGACTCGAGGACTACCCGTATGCTGACGTTGTAAACCATTCCGGGAGTGCTGCAAAGCACTATGGAGTGGTATACAAGTGGTATTGCTTTTTTTTCATCCTCCAAAGTTGAAATGGCTGAGGAAATGGCAAATAACAGGGAGTGGAGGAAAGGAAGCATTCCTACTAAAGTACATATTAATCAGTTGGAGGGAGGCCTTGAGCACACCAAAATAAATTATAGCAGAAGGACCATTTGGCATGACTTGTACTAAGAGAACTGGGAAAGCACTCCTCTTGATGGACAGTAAGAAGAAACAGAGCTTGCCTTTGTCCAGGCTGGAGATGGATTGAGGACAACAACATCGTGCATTTATTTCCTTAGGGTTTTAGGTCATAAATAGGCTGCATGTCTTGGAAATAAAGTAGTAAGGAGGCTATAAGCATCTTGCATAAAGTTCAGTATTATGTATAGATCTGAATCAGAACCAGCAAGAAACAGCCAGTCAGAAATAAGCTTTGAAACACTGCTTCATGTGTCTCCACCTCTCCTAAACGCGGAATTCAGTTTGCATTAGAAGAGTTCAGTGGGACTTGGGACAAAGTTTTGGTTCCCAGAGATATTTTGCCTGGATACTATTCAGCATGAGGTTCATAGCTTATCACCTGGAGAAATTCTGGCATCGTACTTGAAATCCATGCAAACTTTCAGACAAACCAATGAGATACAGTCTATATTTGCATCTGGAAAGAACCTGGACCATAAAGATAACTTGAGAACTATTTATATACTCTACCCCCACAGCTGCAAGACTTTCTCAGTTTGAGATTATCACATTTCTCCATCTGTGAGCGTTTTTGGACCAATAGGCTTCAGGCCTGCCTTGTGACTGTGAAGAACTTATTAGGGCCTATTCCATGCCACCAGGTGTCTCAATCTTCAAGTTGGATAACCATAAACATTTTTAAAACAAACAAAAGGCTAGCACTGATGATGTTACCTAGTTTGGGTAATGAAACATCTGCAAGAAAACAAGCAAGCTCAGAGAGCACCAAGGACCCCTCAAAAAAGCAACAAATAATTATATTAGTCTGACTAACACCCACACCAACACTGCAGTGCACCACTTATCATTCACTATCAGCGCTGAATATCAGATAAGAATAATTTGATCCTCCCTGGAGCTTTGTCTTCTGTATATGCCAGTGGTATCTGTTTTGAGCAGTTCACTGAAAAAGTGGGGAATCTCTGCCAAAACCCATCAGCCTAATTAGGGATTTGAGGGGTTAATTTCCACTTTCTTAGCATCTGAGCTTACTCTAGATTAATTTATACACCATCCCAAGTTTGTGAGGAGTTTGGAGCCCTTTATCCTTATAGGGACAAGCTCTCATCTGGTTCTTCATAGAGAGCCATATAGCAAAGTGATGAATATATATATATATATATGAATATATATATATATATAAAAAATTATACCCTCCCAATATCCTAGATTAGAACCCACTCTTTTGGAACATGTCGGAAGCTCAAGAAATCCCAAAACGGTTTTGGGATTGAAATGATATGTTAAATGTGAATTAAACAGGGTTTAAATTCTAGACGGATGAGCTTAAACTGAATAGAGGGGAGAATAAAATATTGCAGAAATGAGAAATATTTTTTAAAAACATATCTGCAGTATTGAGTAGGGGAAAGAATGCCATTTATAGTAGGAGATTCTACCTTGTACTTTTCATGGTTATGTCTAGTTGTTTCAAATTTATACATATGCAAAAGCATTCATAGTTGTTGGTACCATTCTGTTAGATACTGGGTTCATTGCTTGATTGACGAGACAAGGTGAGTGAGTTCAGCAAGATCATTGTTTATTTGGTTGCAGGAACTGAACTGAGAAACAGGGCTGCGAATGCAGCAATTTATACCCTGGCCTCTAGGCGGCAGCCAATAGGTTTAAAGCAACCTATTGCTGCCCTAGAGGCAGCCAATGGCGGCCCTGGAGACGGGTTGTCTGAGGAGTTGGGCGCCGTTAGCCAGCTTCCCTGCTTGAGCAACCTTCCAGCAGTTAACCTCATGTGATAGTTCTTTAGCAAGACAAGCCCAATACATTACAATTCTATACACCAGTCTGTTCAGGTCACACTTCAATCACTCTGCGCTGGATCATCCTCTGTAATTCTTCTTCAATTTTCAGAAGCAAAGGAGCTCATAAATTTCTGGTGATATGGACAGCACAGGGAATGGGTCCCTGCTTTATCCTTATCATTACTGGAGGAAACAAAGCTTCTTATTTACATGTGAGACTCTGGGATAGTTCTTCCATCCACTATCAATGCAGTATCTTCCAGACAGATGATTTATCTGATTATGGAGAATGTAAAGTTTAAATTAATTTCTTTGCCTCCGTTCTGAGTAGTAACTCTAACATATCCTGGGCAATGTAAATTTTTGCTGCTACCTGCAAGCTGTGGGACTTGACGCAAGATCTGGAAAGAACTTTAGAAATCATAGACATATCAACTCTTATCCCCTTTTAAAGCACACCACCCAGGTTTATAAGTTTATATAAATATAATTATGAAAGCTAATAAGTATCCTATAGATTATACAAGGAATTACCTGGTATCTTTATTAAATGTTGATGTTGAGTTTTTGACAGTTACCTTGCCAAAATGAAAATGGAACATATTACCCATAATAATTATTTCAGGACAAACTGGCTTTATGAAAGGGCACGATACTTCAATAGTTGGTTGATGGTTGATATAATAGATGTTTATGTCAATATGTACAAATCTTTGAACATAGAAGAGGTTATGGTGCAAATTAATATTTTTTAATTGATGAAGTTTAGATTTAATACAGTATTTATTTATTTATTTATTTATTTATTTATTTATTTATTTATTTATTTATTTATTTATTATATTTGTATACCGCCCTTCTCCCGAAGGACTCAGGGCGGTGAGCAGGGCACATATAAAATGCAAAATACAAAAGTTAAAAAAGAATTAAACAGAGCCCAAGCTAAAACAATAAATAATAGTATAAAAAACCCGCAATAAAAACCCCAACACATCCCATTTATTTTTCAGATTACAATGAATTATTCTAATCCTCCTGCTTGGGTCATCTCTAATGGGATTGTTTTATTGGTAATTGAAATCCAACAAGGAATGCATCAAGGATGTCTTTGATCACTTATGTTTCAATTTTATTTGCACCTTAGTAGGAAGCAAATTAGAAACTGAAGCCTTGGTTAATGCCTTTTTAAAAATGACAGCTAATTCATTTGTTGGGAAATGTGGTCCAAAAGTATAGTTATTGTTTTTAATAAGTAAAAGTACTTTTGCTTACTTAAAAATAGCAATAACCAATACAGGCAGTCCTTGCTTAATAATGGTAATTGGGATCGGCAACTCCATTGCTAAATGATGAGTTAATAATATTCTATGTCATGTAAAGGCACCAATTTATGACAGCAGTTCGGGCAGTTGCAGTTGCTGTGTTTAGGTGAATCCCGCATGGTCACTGTCTCCTCCAGTTACATAATCACCATTTGCAACCTCCTACTATTTTCCCCCTGATTTTGCTAGTCAGAAACCAGCAGTGACAGTTGCAAATAGCAATTATATGACTGTGGAACACTGCGACCAAAATTGCAAGGCAGTTGCCAAGTGCTCAAATCACCATCAGAATGCTGCGATAGCCACAGCTATGAGGACCCCGTTATAAGTCGCCCTTTGTTCAGTGTTGTCTTAGCTTTGAATAGTCACTGGACAAATGGTCGTTCGGCGAGGACTACCTGCACTTCATATTTTCATTGTTTGGGATCACTTACCAGATAATCCTATGCTTAACAAAATACGCTAATGAAATATATCAAGAATTTGTTATCAATACCTGAATAAAAGCAAACGAACAGAGAAACAGAATTGTATCATTTTTAACTTTCAGGTAAAGTACATTTGCACTTTGTCATAGGTTTCACAAATCTTTCCTAGGCTTATCTACTCAGAAATAAATCTTGCTGAGGTTAATTGATGCAGAATTAGAAAGCATCTATTTACGCAAAGAAATCTCTTTTTTTGATTTTACATTAACTTAATAATCAGAATTAACTGGAAAGATTACTAGGCTATTTAAAATATTCAGCAGGAAAACGAGAAATTGTTATACTACAAAGAAGAATAGAACAATCAAAATATATAAAAGCCACTCTGTTAGCACCCAGTGAATAGTCTAATATCCTAGTATCATATGGATATTATAATCTAATTATAAAAATCAAGAATAAGCTCTCATAAAGAAATGCAGATTCGCTCATCTTTTCAGAATGGGACAAAATGGGAAGAACAAGACATGGACAGTCTTGTCGACGTCATCTGGGAGGAATTTGATCCTGTGACTCCTAAGGAAGTGGACAGGATTATGAGGAGGTTGAGCTCCTCCACATGCTTACTGGACCCGTGCCCTTCCTGGCTGGCTTATGCGGCTCGAGAGGGGACACGAGGCTGGTTCCTGGCGGTCATCTCTGCTTCTCTGAGTGAGGGTCACTTCCCCACCGCCTTGAAGGAGGCGGTGGTGAGACCTCTCCTCAAGAAGCCCACCTTGGACCCATCCTCATTGAATAACTTTCGTCCAGTCTCCAATCTTCGCTTCCTTGCGAAGGTTGTTGAGAGCGTGGTGGCGCACCAACTTCCTCAGGTCCTGGATGAAGCGGTTTATCTAGACCCGTACCAATCGGGCTTCAGGCCGGGCTACAGCACGGAGACGGCATTGGTCGCTCTGATGAATGATCTCTGGAGAGCCCGGGACAGGGGCCATTCCTCTGTCCTAGTCTTATTAGACCTTTCGGCGGCTTTCGATACCATCGACCATGGTATCTTGCTGCGACGCCTCAGGGGACTGGGAGTGGGAGGCACGGTTCTGCGTTGGTTCTCCTCCTTTCTCCAGGGTCGCTTGCAGTCGGTGCTGGCAGGGGGACAGAGGTCGACCCCGAGGCCTCTCGTTTGCGGAGTCCCTCAGGGGTCGGTCCTCTCGCCTCTCCTGTTCAACATCTACATGAAACCGCTGGGTGAGATCATTCGCAGCTTTGGAGTAGGGTACCATCAGTATGCTGATGACACCCAGCTTTTCATCTCAACTCCAAACAACATCAGTGATGCCATCGACGTGATGTCCCGCTGCCTGAAAGCGGTCCGGGAATGGATGGGGAGGAACAGGCTTCAACTGAACCCGGACAAGACTGAATGGCTGTACGTACCGGCAAGCCAGGATACTCAGAACATCCCATCCCTTAACATCGGGGATGAGTTACTACCCCCTGTTGATAGGGCCCGCAACCTGGGTGTCCTCCTAGACTCACAGCTCTCCCTGGAAGATCACATAGGAGCTGTGACCAAGGGGACATTCTCCCGGGTTCGACTGGTGCGCCAACTACGGCCTTATCTGGACCTGGATGCCTTACGTACAGTCACCCATGCCCTTGTGACCTCTCGCCTAGACTACTGTAACGCTCTCTACATGGGGCTGCCCTTGAGATCCACTCGGAAGCTTCAACTGGTGCAAAGTGCAGCGGCACGGACACTTTTGGGAGCCTCCCGATACTCCCATATCACACCTCTCCTCCGTGCGCTGCACTGGCTTCCGGTTGCCTTCCGAGTGAAGTTCAAGGTGCTAACAATGACATACAAAGCCCTACATGGCATGGGTCTGGACTACCTACGGGAGCACCTTCTGCCAATGTCAACACCCCACCGCCCTGTGCGCTCCCACAGAGAGGGCCTCCTCAGGGTGCCACCGCTCAAGGAATGTCGGCTGGTGGCCCCCAGGGGGAGGGCATTCTCAGTGGGTGCGCCAGCCCTCTGGAACTGCTTACCAACTGAAATCCGGATGGCCCCCGACCTCCGCACCTTCCGGCGCGACTTAAAGACTTACCTATTCCAGCAGTCCGGCCTGGCCTGATAGCTCTGATAGCTCTAATTGGGGTCCCAGTTTGTTTTGTTTTGATTATTGTTTTTCAATACTGTTTCATTATGTTGCCTATCTTACTCTGTACACCGCCCCGAGTCCCTCGGGAGAAGGGCGGTTTATAAAAACAAATAAATAAATAAATAAAATAAATAAATAAACTCACTGCAGGCAAATTGCTTTGGCCATCTCGACATACCCATCTCACCATTTTTGTCAATGGAAATAATGTCAAACAAACAGTGGCAGAAAATATTTATCTCGTTGAGTTATTCCAATGGAATAGTCCTACAGCGAGTTGTCCCACGAGAAGATGGCCTTACTGGGTTGGCTGCAGTGAGATGGCTGTGCTGGATTGGGTGCAGTGAGCTAGCCCTGACAAGTTGTCCTAGACCAGGGATAGGCAACCTTGGCTCTTTTATGACTCATGGACTTCAACTCTAAAAGAGCCAAGGTTGCCTACCCCTGTCCTAGACCCCCATTTTTAACTTGGGCTAATTTACTAAAAAGGTAAAGGTTCCCCCGCACATGCGTGCTAGTCATTTCCAACTCTAGGGGCCGGTGCTCATCTCCGTTTCAAAGCTGAAGAGTCAGCGCTTGTCCGAGGACGTCTCCGTGGTCATGTGGCCGGCATGACTAGACGCCAAAGACGCATGGAACGCTGTTACCTTCCCACCATAGTGGTCCCTATTTTTCTACTTGCATTTTTACGTGCTTTCGAACTGGTAGGTTGGCAGAAGCTGGGATGAGTAACAGGCGCTCACTCTAGCTTGCTATTATTTACAAGAATAATATTTCTCTCTCTGGTAGTGGACTTATAGAAGAGGAAAGATTCATTTATTTAGTTAAATATTGATTTTCACCATTCAGCCTCAAAAAGCTAACTGACAGCAACAATTTAAAGCAATCAGAAAGGACAACTGAAATCAAAGGCAAATAGATTGGATCTCAAGAATTCAGACAGAGTGATCCATTGAACAAATGCATTCAGCTGGGGCAAAGAATAAAAATTCAGCTTTCAGAATAGCCTCCCCATCTCTAAAAGGAGCAGAAGTGATCAGAGTAGCCGTGGAAGACATCTGGATGGATGGCTATAGCTTGGGCAATTCTGGGAAGGAAGGAAGGAAGGAAGGAAGGAAGGAAGGAAGGAAGGAAGGAAGGAAGGAAGGAAGGAAGGAAGGAAGGAATTAAGTTGAAGAATATATTGAAAGCAAATAAAAGTCATGCTAAGAAACAGATGGAAACTTAATTATGTTTAAAGATGAATAGGAAAATATGGGTCAAATCAATTAAGAAAATTAAAAAGGTGTTGTAGATGAAATTATTGGGTGAAAAATAAAATAAAAGCAATGGGGTTGTTTGCACTTATTTGTGGCAGACAAATGGAAGGTCAAATTCGTTCCTTGGTTTCTCCACATCTGAAAGGGAGAAAACAATACTAGATGCAAAAAACAAAAACAAATCTCTGTGCAAGCCACTGATGTCGGGTAGAGGTAAGTTACTCTTTTATTGATTTTAATTGGGAGGAAGCAGGGATGGACAAAGAGAATTGCAAGGTCTCTTGGCAGTGTACTTTTAGCCTGTGGCGTAATTGCAGACCCTTTCTTTCACGGGGAGGCTGCACCTGAGAGCACAGTCTTTACTGAACCGAGGCAAGGCATTTCAGCTTCCAATCTTGGCCTCTGTTTGGAATAACAGAAGATATCCTGGCCTTCTGCTTCCTCATCCCCCCTGCCCACTTTTGAAAACCCCTGTCCCTTGACTGCCTTGCCCTATGTTTAGGGACAATCAGGCAGCCCTCAGTCTTTTTGAAAGGTCTGGCTCTCTCTTGTCAACAAGAGGCTGGGACAAGGACAAGAAGAAGAGCAAAGGTTGCAATCTGAAGAACAGGTTTATTTAATAGGTTAATAAGTTTGTGTATATAATAATAATAATAATAATAATAATAATAATAATAATAATAATAATAATAATAATAATAATAATAATAATAATAATAATAATAATAATAATAATCAGAAGAAGAAGAAGAAGAAGAAGAAGAAGAAGAAGAAGAAGAAGAAGAAGAAGAAGAAGAAGAAGAAGAAGAAGAAGAAGAAGAAGAAGAAGAAGAAGAAGAAGAAGTAGTAGTTGGAAGGGACCTTGGAGGTCATCTAGTCCAACCCCCTGCTCAGGCAGGAAACCGTATACCATTTCAGGCAAATGGCTGTCCAGTCTCTTCTTAAAAACCTCCAGTGTTGGAGCATTCACCACCTCTGGAGGCAGGTTGTTCCACTGGTTAATTGTTCTAACTGTCAGGAAGTTTCTCCTTAGTTCTAGGTTGCTTCTCTCCTTGACTAGTTTCCATCTGTTGCTTCTTGTCCTGCTTTCAGGTGCTTTGGAGAATAGCTTGACTCCCTCCTCTTTGTGGCAGCCCCTGAGATATTGGAACACTGCTATCATGTCACCCCTCACCCTTCTCTTCATTAAACTACACATACCCAATTCCAGCAACCGTTCTCTATATGTTTTAGCCTCCAGCCCCCTAATCATCTTTGTTGCTCTTCTCTGTACCCTTTCTAGAGTCTCGACATCTTTTTTACATCGTGGTGAACAAACTGGATGCAGTATTCCAGGTGTGGCCTTACCAAAGCATTGTAAAGTGGTATTAGTACTTCACTTGATCTTAATTCTATCTCTCTGTTAATGCAGCCTAGCACTGTGTTGGCTTTTTCGGCAGCTGCAGCACACTGCATTTACTTATTTGTTTACTTATTTCCATATTGACTTCCAGATTGTATTCACCTAGCATGCAGTCTTTATTGGATGATTAATGATTTCCCAGCTCAGTTGCCACACAAAATTCAATGCCTTCCCCTTTTGAATCAAATGTGGAAAATCTGTTTATATACCAGTGGGTGTTTTGGGTACCAGATAACAAGTACCTCTCAGACATCATTAAAGATAACCATACTTTGCATATTTAAATAAAATTTCATTTGTTAGTCCTTTTAAGGGCATTCAACTATTGTCTACGTTACTGTAAAACTGAACCAGCCCCTAGCACAATTCAAATTATTACTTGATTACAATAATGTTGGACTAGGAACAGAGAAATCCATGTTGTAGTCCACTATTAGCCACAGAAGTTCACTAGGTGACTTTTGGTCAGTCACTCTATCTCAACTTAATCTACCTCAGTGAGTTATTGTTGTAGAGGAGAAATATGTCTTATAGTGCACTTAGATACTATATACTGTAAGCTCACATCAAATTTAAAAATTGCTCTATCATGGTTTGTTCTCCACCATAGTGGAGAAAAGTAGCACACAGTGCTAAGCCACAAATGATCCTGGTCTGGTTCACATAATATGCTAAGCTAAATCCAAATAAACCAGCCTCTGTGTCACAGTCATAGACATGTCTCTGTGCAAAATAGTTCTCACCAACCAAAATAGTAGAAGGCTTTCTGTTCACTGTGCTTGACTCCTTCCTTGAAGGTGATTCAAGCAGATATGCATGGGTTTCATTTTCAGATTTCAAAAAGCTATCAAATTGATATCAGTGTTCCAATATCTAAGAGGTTGAAACAAAGGGGGTGGGTGGGTGTCAACTTATTTTCCAAAGCACCTGAAAGCAGGACAAGAAGCCATGGATGGAAACTAATGGAGAGAACCAACCTCGAACTAAGGAGAAATTTCCTGACAGTTAGAACAATCAATCAGTGGGACGACTTCCCTTCAGAAGTTGTGGGTGCTCCTTTTTAAATAAAGATTGGACAACCATTTGTCTGAAATGGTATAGACTTTCCTGCTTGAGCAGGGGGTTGGACTAGAAGACCTCCAAGGTCCCTTCCAACTCTGTTATTCTGTTAAGCCTTGACACTTGGTGACCTTACTTTCCCATACATTTTTCTTAACATTGATCTGAAAAAAGAGCTTGGAGTCCTCAAGAATCTGCCGATTGTTTTATTACATTTAAAAGTATTCTGTTATTGTAGCATTTGGATGGGCTGTTGCTGCTGACTGTCAATGACTTGAATGTAAGTCTCTCCTCCCTTGGCTGTTCAACATTTTCAGTCCTACAGAAGTTAGGAGGAGGACATTTCAACTGTGGAGCTTGGGCCTGGACTTGTGCCCAATGGATATGCCATTGTAAAATATGGAAATCAGACTTCATTAAGCTCTAAACAGAGCAACAGCATGGTCCATTTTTTTTTTACTGATACAAAGAATGCAGCTATTTTCATCCAAAGTTTTGTTCCTGCTCATCAGAAGTAAAATAATGAAGCACACAAGCTGTGTTCTATTTAGAGGCATGATGGTAATTGTCCATATATTTGTGGCCACCCACATTAATGGTTTGATGGCATGCCTGGGAAATCTACTTGCTAATGCCAAGCCATAATGTCTTCAAAAGAATTATCTGCAGGTGATAAAGCCGGGAAGGTGGGGGTAGGTGAACTCTGCACAGTTATAGATAGCTATAGCTACTAGAGTTTCAGGGACCAAGATTTTAATGATAATTTACTTAAATTAAATGACAATAAAGTGATAGTGAACATTCTAATTGTTTTGATGACTGTGTTTGCAGCCCAGCTGTAGTAGACATACAGCTATTTAAAAATGGCCATAAGTATATGATAAGCATATTAAAGAATATTGATTATCAGGTTAAGGCAACTTAACCTGGACTAGATGACCTCCAAGGTCCCTTCCAACTTCTTCTTCTTCTTCTTCTTCTTCTTCTTCTTCTTCTTCTTCTTCTTCTTCTTCTTCTTCTTCTTCTTCTTCTTCTTCTTCTTCTTCTTCTTCTTATTATTATTATTATTATTATTATTATTATTATTATTATTATTATTATTATTATTATTATTATTATTATTATTATTATTATTATTATTATCCTATCAGTAAATATCTAGAAATCCAAATATGAAAACAGGAAAATACAAGAGTTACAAAGTACAGTATAGAAGGTATTTCTTGTTTTAGGAACAGTAGGCCAGAGTTACTTATTGGGATCCTTTTGTTGGAAGGACCATATTAAGGGGCATACAGGGCACATGATGGGAATTCAATGGTAAAGTCAGAACATTGAATTTAGAAGAGCTTTGGTGCTTCTGATTAAAAGAATAAGGTCATGGGTGAGGAGAAAGATTTCCTCTGAGAAGCAGAAGGGGTAGGCAATACAGATGGAAAAGCTACTTGACTTGATATAAAGGGAGCGTCCTTGGTTTCCTCTTAAAGAATCAAGCAGAATGAGCCATCAGCTTTCTAATTATTCCTCTGTTTTTGAATTACTCATTTTAATGGGTCATTTTTCCTATACTTTCCACAATTTCAGTCCTTAAAGTTGTTTGAAACTGTAGCCAAATATAATGGTATGTGTATCTGTGAATGAAATGAAGAACCCGAAGAAGACTGTGGCATATGGTTTTAGGGACCCTGTTATGGCTGCTCTTGTGCCGGCATGGGTCAGCAAATAGAAAGAGAAAAAGAGAAGAAACTTGATTCTAGCTTTGAAGTACAGTTGAGTTGTCACAAGAGCTGGTGAGCTAAATTGGCTGCAAGCTGGAACTGTTGTGGGGCAGAGGTAGGCAGACAAAGTCTCAGAGACACAACATCTTTGCTCAAGAAGGTAGGCGGGAGATAACTGACTTTGGCAAAGCTAAAGGCTCTGGGGAAAGGCGGAGCAGAGGATTCCTGAGAGAGTTCTTCCCCCAACCGAGCAGCCACAGTGTCGCGCCCCGCGGGCTTGACGCCCAGCGGCACCACGGGCGCGACACTCACCAGCGCTGGTCTCTTCCGCTCCTGCTTCTTCTGATCGGGCCGGCTCGGATCGGGAAAGTGCTCAACAGCTGCGGCAGCGACAACGGCCTCTACACACGGCCGCCGAGCCGGCTGACGCCCCGACTGCACGCACGCGCGTGGTGCAACCCGGCCCCGCCCTGCCGGCTACGGAGGCCTCACAGGATCCTGGAATCAGCTTCGCCCTGCCGGCTATGGTGGCCTCGCAGGACCATGGGCCCAGGTCGGATAGCAATTCGGGCCTTGCGGCGTTGGCAGGCGGGGCCCTCAGCAGCGAAGCTCGGCTGCATCAAGAACGGACTGGGGGCTTGCCAGCCTTCCGAGGGGGGGCCGGACAGCAGGGCAGAGGTGTGTCCGCAACAGGAGGGAAGGTGGCGGGATCAGGGACGGGGGTGGGGGTGGAGACTGGCGTTCGCGAGAGGACTCACCTGGGAGGTAGAGGGTGCCGGGTGGTGGGGCGTGTCACAAAAGAAGGTGTTTTGGGGACACGGGAGTTAAGTAGGGAATGGGCGGAAGTGGGTGCGGCTGGGTGGGGCGTGGGTGTATACATGCAGTGTGTATTTAACAGCGTTGGATGCGGGTAGCAGCCAACGCTGGCTTTGTTCCGTTTGATGATCGTTTGCTTTTGCTTATTAAACCGTTTTGGAAACTCAGCTTTCATCTCGGTTGCTTGAATCTCCTGCTCTCCGGACGAGGTTTGAGACACAGATGGTGGTGAGTGGCTGAGCAGATCCAGGAAAAGGTAGTGAGCAGTGCTGAACACCTTCATAAATCCAGCATATTCCTTCCCTCTAACTCTCTCTTGTTAATCAGAGAAATCAGAGAGGGAGAGGGAGAAAAGGGGAGGAAATATTCAGAGGGGAATAGTTTTGGAGAGCGAAACGTCAAGGAAACTCAACACTGGGTAGAAGCTGGAATCCTGTTGTAAATAATGTTGCTGTATGTAGTAAAGAAGAAGCCTAAAAGCCTACATTGCCTTGGTTTCTTTGTGTCAACTGCCATTCTTGTAAGCCTAAGTATATTTCCAGTCCTAAAGAGACCCCAGTCCCACTGTGACATACTGTATAACCTGTTTGTGAATTTCCTTGGCTTTGCTTTTATGCCAGCCTTCTTCGAGTGAATTCAGTAGCACCAGTCCAGAGATATGCAGTTATCGGCCTCTTTATGAATAAGAGAGAGCACAGAAAAATCATAACTGAGTCAGAATATAGTGAACGAGCCTTGTAATCTCACAATGGAACACAGATCTAGATGTGATGACCCATGACAGGAATCTAAAAGGCAACACCCTTTGGCTTGTGAGTGTGTCCCAATCCAGTAGAAGGTGCCAGCTGAATGCATGCATTGCAATGCATCACTTTTAACTGGAATGACCTTGACCTTGAGCCATTTCATGGGGGTTCATTTGCGTATCAGATCCTTTACTGAGCAATCCACTTGCCTCTGTGTGATCTTAAGGCCTAAACTGATAGAGCTGCCGCACTGATATATATTTTGTACTGTGCTGTGCTATGGCTAATGTCTGCAACATGATTAAGTATTTACAACTGTAATCTTTTGCAGGGCATTTAAAAGATAAGATCCAAAAATATGACCGTAAAACTGGCTCTGGAATTTTTTTTTATAGAAGGAACATTTAACCATGCTGGGATCAATTTCTTTACCATATGAAAAATTTAAATATAAAGTTGTTCTCATGAATCAGCACTTTACATGCTACCAAGTTCAGGCTTAAAGATGATTTCTGAAGGGATATGACCTTCTGAGCAGCACAAAAAAAGAGGAAGAGAATGTTAAAAAAAAAGGCTCAAGTGAGAAAATCTCTATTGGCACCACATTTGAAGCCAGCTTAATTTAAAAAAAAAAATGCTTCCATACTGAACCCATCCGTAATAGTCAATGTAATAAAGGGAGCGGGAGGAGAAATAATTTCATTTTCAAGAAATCTACACTTCTCAAACTTGCAAGGATTATAAATGCATAGAATGGTAGAGGAAACTCACTTTACTCTAGAAGAGGTCCTTCATGATGGCTTTGGTCCTAAGGCCAATAAGGTAATTCCAGAAAGTGGGGAAAGGGACAGCTACTGACCATATGCTGAGATACTTCTCTGCAGTTATTGATGCTGCCTGCTCTTACTTTTTACAATCCTGACCTGTAATCACTATGCTATTCCTGTCCCAAAACTGCTAAGCAGACTGCCTAGGGTGCCAGATATTGCAATGCTTTGAAATAAACCTGACCACCCCCATGTATAAATTTAGAATCCCAGCAACTTAACTCAGCTAATTGAATCACTACCGGTAGTAGCAGTGTCATATTCTCTCTCTCTCTCTCTCTCTCTCTCTCTCTCTCTCTCTCTCTCTCTCTCTCTCTCTCTCTCTCTCTCTCTCTCTCTCTCTCTCTCTCTCTCTCTCTCTCTCTCTCTCTCTCTCTCTCTCTCTCTCTCTCTCTCTCTCTCTCTCATTATGTGTGTGTGTTTATAGTGATTCAATTAGCTGAGTTATGTTGCTGGGATTCGAAATTAATATATATATCCAGATGCCCTCCCCCCACCCCACCCCCCATTCTCAGCTTTATATCCTACTGGTAAACATGCAAAATTAAACATGGTTTTTCAACAATATTTTTTTGGGGGGAATAATATTCCAGTTAAAGTGTGGGAAATAAAGCAACTAATATGTGGCTATCCTTTGCCAGTTTAGCCACTTCACTGTATTTATCACTACATATTGTAGAATCAACTATCTCTCATTCCTTCCTTGTACTGGTAACTGTTATTTCCCATTGGCCCAGTGGGGATCATCAAAACCAGATGGTATATCGGCTTTACTAGACAAACCTGATAGGGAATGTTATATTTTCGGTTCGTAGGCATTAAGTGAGAGGAGGTGTTGAAACAGCAAACAAGTTTATTAACTCAGAAGAGAAGCAAGCTAATGGCCACTGTGCAGCTATTTATACGGTTGGCCTCTTTAAACCAATAGGTTTAAAGTAGCAGTTTCCCACCCCAAACCTAATTATCAGCCTGGAGACAGCAAGTCTGGCTCAGTAACAGCAACTGTTACATAACACAGAAAAAGTAGGTCAAACATTAAGTGAGTGATCAAACATTAAGCAAGTGATGTTAAACAGAAATGGCCAATACATTACAGGGAACATGACCAAATGAGGTAATTTTATTTTATTGTAAAACTATGTTAACAGAATCTTGCAAGTTTGAAAATACAATTCCCCCCCCAGTCTCCTTTATCACCTGAGATACTAGGGAGGGTCTCTTATGATCCTCTTGCCTCACTCGCTGTCCAGCTGCATGCAATTTTTTTTGTCTGACTGTTCCCTAGATGGTTTCTATGTCTCAGTCTCTTTCTCACAGACCATTTCAAGATGTCTTTGCTCTTCATCTCACTGCAATCATACAGGAATTTGGAGGCTTACACCTGAGGACCAGCTCCAAGAAGTAATTGGCTAAGCCTATGCTATCAATACAATCAGTATTGTAATTGAGCAAAACAGCCTGGGATCTGCTTCTCAAAGTCACAAGACAGTGTGGTCACTTCAGCCTTCTCCCAAATAGCCTTATAGGGATGCCTGGAGGTCTTCTTGCCTAGTCTCCTGGCCTCAGCCCTTCCCAGGCAATTGGCGGTTCAAACTTTGTTTGAAAACATCCAAAAGAACTTAGAAGATCAATCACACCAGGATTCTGAGTTCCTTTACAGCTTCCAGGAGAGAATCTAGAGAGGTGCTTTGCTCCAAAGTGAAGCATTTCATCAAATGTTGTACAGGCCTAGTATTTGTTAATTACAGTGCTATTTAAACTCTTTTCTTTCATTGTTCAAATTTATATACAGGCCATATTTGCTGCCATGTAGTACAACATCAAAGGGCATCCCTGTTGTTTAATACCAGGTTCAGTTCTGTCTTCATTTCACCCAGCCTTCAATAAAAAGCTAATAGGCAAGTAAATTCCTCAGAATGTCGAATAGAAATCCAATACTGGCAATTTACAGATGCCTTGCTAATTAGAACCTAGCGTGGCACTGTTTTTTTTAAAAAGGGGTGTTAAAGCATATAGTATTTTCTCTAGCAGACAGCCTGTAGATATGGTATAAAATGTGTTAGATGCTGCAGCATTACAGCTGTTATATACTTGCTAGACCATAGTATACAAGAAAATACATTTTCTGGCAACCTGGTACAATCCATACTGTGATGAATAAGAGACATAAACTGCTACATTCAGAGAAAGTTTGACTTTAAATTGAAATAACATTTTGAATTTACTTCTGGGGTGTTGGATGTAAAAATCCAAGGGCCAAAGCATATATTCTGTCATTGAGCTATAATCCTTCCCATGTGAAAAAAAAATGTCCAGAATTTTTGTCCATGTCCATGTTATCAATTTAATCTGAGCATGCTTGGTATGGATGCTGCCATTGTATAGGCCACTGAATCCAGCCCCTGATCTGTAAGATAATCTGATCAAATGTATATAAATTTTGCCTTTTACACCAGTGTGTTGTATTAAATAGCTTCTACCCATCGTGCCCTGGAGATTAAAAGTATCAAGGTTGTTGCTAGGCAGAAATATAATTGCTCAACTCTGATATATAATATGAATTATGACTTGACCAGCTTGGAAGGACCTAGAACCAGGATGCATTAACAGAGGGATAGAATCAAGATCACATGAAGTGTTAATACCACTTTACAATGCCTTGGTAAGGCCACACTTGGAATACTGCATCCAGTTTTGGTCACCACGATTTAAAACAGATGTTGAGAGTCTAGAAAGAGTACAGAGAAGAGCAACAAAGATGATTAGGGGACTGGAGGCTAAAACATATAAAGAACGGTTGCTGGAATTAGGTATGTATAGTTTAATGAAGAGAAGGATGAGGGGGGACATGATAGCAGTGTTCCAATATCTCAGGGGCTGCCACAAAGAGGAGGGACTCAAGCTATTCTCCAAAGCACCCGAAGGCAGGAGAAGAAGAAACGGATGGAAACTAATCAAGGAGAAAAGCAACTTAGAACTAAGGAGAAATTTCCTGACAGTTAGAACAAGTAGAACCACCTGCCTCCAGCAGTGGCGTAGCGTGGGGGGTGCAGGGGGGGCCGGCCGCACTGGGCGCAACATCTGGGGGGGCGCCCATTAAGCTCGCCGGAGGGGGACGATTCTGCTTCACCGAGGGTCGGAGGAGCGAGCGAGTGGGCGGAGCATAGAAAGCAACCGCATTTGCTGCGCCCAGCCAGAGCGGGATCCCGTCCTCTCGCGGCTGCGGATCGCCTCCTTTCTCGGGTGGGGGTGGGGAGGCTTGGCGGCGTCTCGCCTCCCTCTCTTTCTCCCGCCGCGGCTCTCCTCCGCTTGGCTCTCAACCTGCAAGCCCGCCCCCCCTGACCCAGCTCCCGCCCCCATCTCCTTTCCCGGAGGTAAAGGTAAAGATGAGATCCCCCCATCTCTCTTAGATTCAGAAGACCCGGTTGCTGAAGTCGTGAACTCGCCGGGTCGCGCCCGTCTTCACGGGGCCTGAATGAAGGCGTCGGTGTTAAATCTAAATAACCAATCCATCACCCTCCATTTAAGCAAGAGGAACGGATAGGCGGTTCTCAAAATCACTCGGCGGCTGCCCCTGATCTTGAACTTCCTCTTAACCAAGACAAACGGGAGCTCCCAGGTTGAGAATTCGGAGGAGCTTCCCCTCGGCCGTGGAAGTTCACTTTTGAGACAGCCGCTATCTTTGGGCAATTGGTTTCACTGGGTTTCTATTGTGGGGTAAGGAGGGGGAGGGGGGCAATGTACCTTGTCCGGAAGGTATTGAGGAGAGGAGGAAGGTGACTGGAGAGGGATGGAAGTCCAGGTAGCGCCAAGTTCCTGAAATCTCTGCCAGAAAAGGAAGGAAGAGAACGGTGCTTGTCCTAGTCCTAGTTGGGAAGAGGAATCTGCCTGAAATTGACTAGTCAATGGGACTTCAGAGTTTTCCCTTTGGGGGGTAGGTCCGAGAAATTGACAAGACCCACTCTCGAATCCGTGTTGAATTTAATAAGGTCACTTTATAGTCCAATCCCCTCCGTGCTGAGAAGTAGCCGAAGCCAGTTCCGTGAGATTCATTCCCAGGTAAGCAGAGACTTCCCAGTACGTTCGACTACAGCATCCCTCATCCTTGATTGACCCTGGATGAATTGGTGATGACTGGGACTTGAAATCCAGGACATCGAGCGAGCCCGGGTTGGGAGGGGAAAGGGGGAGGAAGGGGGTAGCCTGGACTGTGGGTCTGCAGGAGGCAACAATCTGGAATATGGACAATTTGGAATAACCTTGGGAAGCTGAGGCATTGTAAGTTGGAAGTCATTGTTTGTTGCCTAACATGTTGGGTCACCCCACACCACATGCTAAGCCATAAACCGTGGTTGGTATCCAGGGTTTAGGACAAGATGGAGAAAACTAGCCAATTGTGGGATCATAAATCTTGATGAAGCCCATCATCGCTCCATGTGATGTATGCACTCAATCTACAAACGTAGTCCAAGCCTATTCATATCTGTTGTAAGGTCATTCTCTCGTGGGGTTTATCTTGACATCCACTAAGAGTGGAACAAACATGCCCCATTAACCATTTTCAACGCCATGTCCTCTCTTTGTCTCATCCTAAATCACAGCTGAGGCACCTTAAAGTTGCCTTGTTTCAGTTTTAAACTAGCATTTTCCCTCTTCTCCAGAGACCCTTTTTTGCCTTGAACCTAACTCAAGGGTAGGCAACCTTGGCTCTTTTATGACTCATGGACTTCAACTCCCAGAATTCCTGAGCTAGTGGAAGAGACTCGAGTGCTAAAATCCACGGGTTAGGGGGCGCAAATTACTTGCCTTGCCCCGGGTGCTGACAACCCACGCTACGCCACTGGCCTCCAGAAGCGGTGAATGCTCCAACACTGGAAGTTTTTAAGAAGAGACTGGACAACCATTTGTCTGAAATGGTATAGGGTTTCCTGCTTGAGCAGGGGGTTGGACTAGAAAACTTCCAAAATCCCTTCCATCATCATCATCATCATCATCATCATCATTTCAGAAAAACCATAGTTTAAATGTAGAGATGCATAAACAATAGTCACTCAAAACCAAGAAAACTTTTCAAGCTTTTTTCTCAACATTTAGCTGGGCCACTCATCCCTGATTACCATTTCAGCCTTTACTTTAATCACTTCATGTGCAAGCACAGCAGAACTGATCCTATGTAAGCTCACTAAGCCTGCTTTGGCTTCCTGCCTGTCTGCTTATTCTAAACTGAGTCTGCCTGCCTCTTTGTGAAGTGCTTATGGGAGCTCTTAGGGCCACCACTGACCATTTCCAATAAAGAGAACAATGTTGTACTACAAGTTCTCTTATTGAAGAATCTTGTAGTGGCAAGTTACTGATGGAAGTAGTTTAGCAAAGCTGGACTATTTTAATATTCATCATTCCTCTTCACTTACCTGCTTGACAAGTGTGTATATTCACTTGCATGCTGGATTTTATGGCTTTCTGGCACACAAGTTATTTGCACAGATTTTTGCATGCTTGTAATTCTTGGGACAGGATGTGTGGGGTACAGCTTCTTCTCCTTCCTTCCCTAAGAAATGATATTTGGTTTTTACTTAGACTACAAGTGTTAGCAGAGTCTGCTAAATGCATTTTTACAAAACCAGCATTCTTCATCTTTAAATTCCTTAGTCAGGGCTTGATGCCTGGTCCATCTACATGAACATGCACTGAATGGGACATATACAGTCTATCTTCCCTTAAATCCCCAAAGAGAGAAATGCGGATGTTATATTATGTCATGACCCTAGTATAGGGTTTTACGTGACTTCTATCACCCCTCTTGGCAGGGGAAGGGAGGATTTCATTGTGGGAGCATGATATAATTCAACACCTGTATTTCTTTGCTCTGAGAGCTTCAGGAAAGGAAGCTTTAAATCAGGGGTCTTTGAACTTGGCCCTTTTATGACTTGTGGACTTCAACTCCCAAGATTCCTCAGCCAGGGTGCCTGGCTGAGGAATTCTGGGAGTTGAAGTCCACAAGTCATAAAAGGGCCAAGTTTGAAGATCTCTGCTTTAAACAAACCAGACTAAACACCTTCAAAGCATCTTGGTAATGTTGAAAACAAACAATTCAATTTCCCCACCTGATTGGCCAACTTAAACATAAGCCAACTTAAATATGAGTCAGCCGTGTGCAACAGCAGCCAAAAAAGCGAATACAATCCCTGGTTGTATAAACAGGCACAGAATCAAATTCATATGAAGTACCGCTTTATAAAGCCTTAGTAACACCACACCTTGGAATAATGAATCCAGTTTTAGTCACATTACAAAAAAGATATTGAGACTTTGGAAAAACTGCAGAGAAGAGAAACTAGGATGATGAAAGGCCTGGAGACTAAAATATATGAAGAACAATTGTAGGATTTGGGTATGACTAGTCAAGAGAAAAGAAGGACTAGGGGTGACATGATACCAATATTCCAGTATTGGAGGAGCTGCCACAAAGAAGAGGGGGTCAACTTAATTTCCCAAGCACCAGAGGACAGGACAAGAAACAATGGATGGAAATTAATCAAGGAGCGAAGCAGTTAAGGAAAAACTTCCTAACAGTGAGAACAATTAACCAGTAGAACAGTATGTCTTTAATTTTTTTAAGACCTTACTTAATCACTGTATGTTTTTAAGAAGAGTCTGCACATCTATTTGTACAAAATAGTATAGAATCTCCTGCTTGAGCAGGGGGGTTGACTAGAAGACCTCCAAGGTCCCTATTCTATATTGAAACTTCTAGATGAACAAGGACCATATTGGAGAATATGACTCTTGTGTCTCAGGAAGGGGTAAATTACATGGCTTTGGGATGAAACGCCCACATTCATTTCAAGTTCTCAACAAACTCATTGAGTTTCTGCAAACTGCAAAGAATGCTGAACAGATGACAAGTGGCAGAATCTTTCTAATACAGAAACATAAAGGAAAAGACATATTTAAGTTATGTAGGATTCATAGCAAACCTATTATATCTTTTTTGAAAGAAAGTGGGCTCTTTTTCCCAATGAGCCAAAAGGACCTTCCCAAAATTCACAAAGCAAAATAGACCAGTTGGTCAAAGAAGAAAAACAAACTCTTTTACATATTGGATAGATGACTTTAAAAAGCATTTGATTCACTTCTACACAGCTGGATTAGAAAATGAGTAAAAAGTTTTGGAATGAGTAAAAACAGACAAAGATGCATGGAAAACAAATCTAATATACAATGATGAAGATATTGATAAAGTCAGAAGAGGAATATTCAAATGTGATGAATTGTCACCTTTGCTATTAGCTTTAGCAGTGATACCACTTACACTACTGTAAACAAAGCCATATGTAACTATCAGTTCATAAAATAATATCTCAAAGTAACGCATTTGCTTCATATGGATGATATAACATTTTTAACATGAAAAACAGAAATTGAGTTCCTACTGAACACTATCCAATTTGGGCTAGGGATGTGTGCAACATTCACAATTAATGCATTGCTAGAGGAATGCAATTGCAATTTTCTTTGGAGAAATATGCAAGTTTGAAATTAAAGGAAGCAAAAATGTTGAAGAAAATGGATTACCACTAAAGAATACCAGCACAATTAGACAATTGGCACTAGAAGTAGGATACAAATACTTAGTATTAATGGAAGCTTCTGTCTTATTACATGACAAATTTAAAAGAATATGAGCTGTAATAAAACAAAACTGATTTTTAAAAACAAAATTAAATGCAGGAAATATAATTAAAGTCATAAACACATGGGCTGCTCTATTTGATATACTGCAGGTATAACTGATTAAACACAAGCTGAATTAGACATATTTCATATGAAAATAGCATTAATGACTGGAATAAGAAAGAATAAGAAAAATAAGCTACTATCACCATATTTAGCCCCCCCCCCCAAACTCTTGCCTCCACTGTTCCTTGAGCTCTGACTATCTCCAAAAGAAACTGATTACTCAGTTCATCTTAAAGAATTGTTTAGTTTTGGCCAAAGCTCTGTATGCACATACAGTGGGTGTAGATAGGGAAAATGGCACCAAGATTACAATGGTAGAGTTGGTGTGGCTTTTAATTATATTTTTGTCATCTTCCAACCTAGACTCAAAGCAGGACTCAACACGGATTGGCTGTTTCTCTTTACACATTAAAATAGGGCAGTGGCCTTCATCTGAAATTGCCCATTTCAGTAAAAATTCATCCAGTATTTCACCAGTTGTTGACTTGTTTGAGAGGAGTCATCCTTTCCCTTGTGTTATGTATCGGCTACTTCCCCCCACCCGGTTTTGGTGGATGGAGAAGAAGAACTATTCTATTCTATTCTATTCTATTCTATTCTATTCTATTCTATTCTATTCTATTCTGTTCTGTTCTGTTCTGTTCTGTTCTGTTCTGTTCTGTTCTGTTCTATTCTATTCTATTCTATTCTATTCCGTTCTATTCTGTTCTGTTCTATTTTAGTCTAGTCTAGTCTAGTCTAGTCTAGTCTAGTCTAGTCTAGTCTAGTCTAGTCTAGTCTAGTCTAGTCTAGTATCTATTCTGGATTCTAGATGCAGATGCTTAGAATATTTTGTTCTCTGGAAGATCTAAGCCTGAATCAGACATATTGTGGGAGGAGACAATGGATGTTTATGTGCCACAACATATTTGCTAGTTCCATCTGAAATTCTAATCTAAGTCTCAGCATTATGAACTGTCTCCAGAATCTCTCCACAGTGACCCTCCTGGGACAAAGGGATTTATGTGGAGTTTAGCTCCAGCATTTTACATTCTTGTCATAGAAATGATGTCAATCAAATATTTCAGAAAGGATCAATGGCTGCCTGGGTCAAACTGGATTCATTAGGAAGGAAACAGGATTAGAATTGCAGGATAAGAATAAGCACTAGTAACAAATGCCATAAAAATAAAAAAGAAAAAGAAACTGGAAACAGTGACAAATGACTACATAATATGTGTCTGTAGCAAAATTGCTTAGACTGTTTATAAGACAAGATATGATTACATAGTAAAATGTTACCGTATATACTTGAGTATAAGCCGAATTTTTCAGCCCACTTTTTGGGCTGAAAAATTCCACTTCGGCTTATACTCCAGTCAACAAAAAAAACTTACCGAGGACTTGTGCGCGGCCGAGGCTTTGGTGCTTCCGGGATCGCGCGCACCTCTCCCAAGCCACCGCCGTCCGGAGACCTGCCGAAGTTTGGGGAGGTTTGGGAAGGTGCGCGCGCACCTCCCCAAACCTCCCCAAACGTCGGCAGGTCTCCGGACCTCCGCGCCCTGCCTGCCTGCTTCTTTCCGCTGTGGAAAGAAGCAGGCAGGCAGGGCGCGGAGGAACGGAGACCCGGCGATGTTTGGGGAGGTTTGGGGAGGCGCCCAAACCTCCCCAAACGTCGGCAGGTGTCCGGACGGCGGTGGCTTGGGAGAGGTGCGCGCGATCCCGGAAGCACCAAAGCCTCGGCCACGCACAAGTCCTCGGTAAGTTTTTTTTGTTGACTGGAGTATAAGCCGAAGTGGAATTTTTCAGCCCAAAAAGTGGGCTGGAAAATTCGGCTTATACTCAAGTATATACGGTAGATATAGAAATTGAAATATAGTTACTTGGTCTAGTGATTAAAGCTCCAGGCTAGAAACCAGGACACTGTGAGTTCTAGTTCCACCTTAGGTATGAAAACTGCTGGGTGACTTTGGGTCAGTCATTCTCGCTCAACCCGACTCATCTCACAGGGTACTTATACTGTGGAAATTAGGAGGATGAAGATATAATGGATATGTTCATTGCCCTGAGTTATTTATGAAAAATAATAAAGGCAGGATATAAATAAATAAAAATAAAATAAAAACTACCAAAGGCTTTGATTTGAGTGGATCATCTGTCATATCAAATAGAAGAGAAATAAACCAGCAGGCAGGGAAACTATTCTAGCAGCCTTAAGGTGGCTGGTCCTCTGCTTGGTTCCTAGTCATTCAAACATTGATTTCTTCCTGGGTTATTTGTCTACTCTGATCTAGTCAAATTCAGGAGATTAAAATAACACACCACTCTTCTAAAAAAGATGATCCTTTCTTCACCACAGGGAAAAAAGATTTCCATAAACTCTTCCCTCATCTCCAGTAGAATTAATTTCAGTTAAAGTAATATCTCTCACATACAAGCCCACATTTTCCAGTAACATAATATGCAAAGTAATATGTAATATATAAAAAAATATGTAAAAAGGCCACAAAATAGTTTTTCTTAACCTACTTATTAGCCTTTATTATACTTTTCACAAGGATCCTTTTTATCTTCTTGGCCAGAGGCCTTTGCTTAAATGCAACCCCCTCTTAAATTTAAATGTTTGAGGTTTTTAAGAAACAAAAATGCATGCATACACTTAAACCTCTGTGTTAATTATGTCCTTCCATTGTGACTGAACAAGCTGTGTTAATCCCTTTCCAAATGCTATTCCAATTAATTATACACCCCTCACTAACAATATGACTATTCTCATATCACAGAAAAGAGGCGGCAAAGAAATCCCAGTCTACCTTATTGACCAAAGGCCCTTCTACAAAGAAGTAGCTACAGTGGAAGAGAGAGATTAGAATTTTGCTATCCTCTATTGCTGCTAGAAGGGACGCAGTGGCTCAGTGGGTTAGGACGCTGAGCTTGTCGATCAGAAGGTCGGCAGTTTGGCGGGTCGAATCCCGAGTGCTGCGTAACAGAGTGAGCACCTGTTACTCGTCCCAGCTTCTGCCAACCTAGCAGTTCGAAAGCATGTAAAAATGCAAGTAGAAAAATAGGGACCACTATGGTGGGAAGGTAACAGCGTTCTGTGCGCCTTTGGCATCTAGTCATGCCAGCCACATGACCACGGAGACGTCCTCGGACAAGCGCTGGCTCTTCGGCTTTGAAACGGAGATGAGCACTGGCCCCTAGAGTCCGAAACGATTAGCACGCATTTGCGGGGGAACCTTTACCTTTACCTTTTTATTGCTGCTAGGTTCATCCATTTGGTTAAGCCATCACAGTGCTTACTTGATTTGAATATAACAAGGTGGATGAGCCCAACCGTGATGGTTTATAAACCATCGCTTACAGTTAAGTGTCCTGTGATTATCCTGGCACTGGGGCTTATTCAATCATTCAATAAGTGTGCATTGCTTACTTCACATGTTTTGGCACAATCTGTATGCCTTTCTCTCTGTCATATTACATACTGTATTTCAACACCGTTGCTATACAATATTGGTTTTACGTGTTATACACAGCATGTACAGCTTCTCTAAATGTAATGGAAAATTTTATGGGAAATAGATGGGAAATCTTTCCCTCCACATCAGCTTTGGTTTGGGAATATGTTCCCTCCACTAAGCACACACACATATAAAAAGCATGCAACATTATAAAGTGTGGGGATGTTCACTGATATTGACTAAAATCTTAGAGGTTGTGATAGATTCTTTGCAAATAATTTCAAGATTAACAAGGCATTTTGCCACTTCTATAGCTATAATAGCTGATGTAAATGTGAATCAATTCAATGTTAATATCAACCAAAAATCTCTCCCATTTCCTCTCCATTTTTGAGATGAATATACAAATAAATAAATATTAGATCAATAAAAACAACTTGAAGACCTAGGGAACTTAATACAGCACCATAAGATGAAGGATGCTATTACAATCATTAAATCAATTTTATTTAAAGTAATGGGATCTCAGCCATTCATTAAGCATAAGGAGTTCTCTCTTTTTTTTTAAAAGGTATCTCTAATACTTTAGGGAACATAGATTGTTTACTGTTTATCTATACAGGGACAAGAATATCTGTCAATGTATACATCATTTTTCCCAGCCTCAACAATTTTAAGATGTATGGACTTCAACTCCCAGAATTCCTGAGTCAGCATATGGTAGGAGTAAAAATCCATACATCTTAAGGTTGTTGAGGTTGGGAAACACTGCCACGTTCTGATACTTTGCAAAGATGCTATAGCAAGAAAGGAAATGCAGAAATATTAAGAACTGGTACCAAGCTTATTCTGTGAACTTTCTGGACCATGTTTTCTTTGTCAGAACTGGAGGCAGCTGAATCACCTTCTTCTGCATTATGGCAGTGGTGCAAGAGTAGATGACTAAATTGCTACAAAAACTTAGGCTTAAAATAGTAAGATAAATAGTAAAACAAAACATTAAAAGCACAATTTGGGATAAATTAGAAAACAAAGATATGTATATCTGGAAGGAGAGAAGCAATTTTTAAGAGAACAGTCTGAAATTACAGTATATCAATAAAGATAGTGACAAGATCTCAATGATTTTTGCGGATGACTGGCAAAATTCATACTCAGGAACAGTGCCTGAAATTAATGGCATTTTTATGCTCATTACAAGGAAGGCAGAGTAAGCAAATATTAAGTATATAGATAAGAAGTATAGAGCATAGCCTATAGCAAATATAGCAGTATTGAATTTGCCACTTAATTTCAAAGTTTGTGGAGGACAGGACAAGAAGTGAATGACAGTATTCCTGCTGACTATTTCTCAGTATAAGTAGCATCATATCATTGCAGAAATCAGATCTGGAAATGTACAGAATTTTAATTGCATATAAATTATAATTGGCTTGATTATGTCTCAGTTATGTTAATTATGTCTATTAAAATCATTTGGCTTTTGATGATATCGTTTCCTGTGTACACTATAATTGGAATGAATTTAGCTACAAAGTTTTGTTACTTGGATGCAAAATGATCGTAAGAGAAGAATTTTTCTCTTTAAAAAAAACTACTTATGGACCATATCCTATTAGTTACCTTTTATGAAGGAAATTTAAAGAAACACTATAATATACAGTAAAATGTATTTTTTTAAAACAACAACAACAACAACTGAAGTACTATTGCAAGAATAACAATAATTCATGATCTTTATCTGGACAATGATACTGAAGAAAATATTTTCTACCTTTTATCATAAAAATGGAGGTTTCTCTAATCTTCAGAGCCTATATATGAGGTAAATTACATTCATTACATAAGAGTGTATGTGATACCGGTAAATCCTTTATTACTATGCTTATGAGAAATCAATTTGAACTTAGAAGAGTGAAGATTGCTAAATCCCACCAATTTCTAGTGCAAGAGCAATCCCATTAAGTCCAGGCAGGTCAAGGTTACCAGTGGCTACTAAAGAAGCGACTCATTTGGGCTCTTTTCATCTAGACAAAATAAAAGCTTAGCATGACCACAGGTCAGAAATAAACAACCTGCTGTGTAAAACCAAGCAAAATGCCCATCATCACAGGGAAAATGGGCTGATGTCAACCCTCAGTGCAATGCATCTCCCTGCTGGGTCACTGTGGATAAAAGCCAGGTTGCAGGGCAGTCAGATTTAGACCCATATACACCCTGGCAGCATCATTTTCCAGTAATATATGAATGACAGTAATGATATGGAAATAAATAAGAGCATCTCCTCACTGGGGATGGATGGGTGTAGGGTTGGGGTCACTGTGCAGCCAGGAGATGTTGCCGAACGATGGCTTAAAATTTATTTATTTATTTATTTTATTTATTTGTTTTTATAAACCGCCCTTCTCCCGAGGGACTCGGGGCGGTGTACAGAGTAGGACAGGCAACAAAGTGAAACAGTATTGAAAAACAATAATCAAAGCAAAACAAACTGGGACCCCAATTAGAGCTGTCAGAGCTATCAGGCCAGGCCGGACTGCTGGAATAGGTAAGTCTTTAAGTCGCGCCGGAAGGTGCGGAGGTCGGGGGCCATCCGGATTTCAGTTGGTAAGCAGTTCCAGAGGGCTGGCGCACCCACTGAAAATGCCCTCCCCCTGGGGGCCACCAGTCGACATTCCTTGAGCGGTGGTACCCTGAGGAGGCCCTCTCTGTGGGAGCGCACAGGGCGGTGGGGTGTTGACATTGGCAGAAGGTGCTCCCGTAGGTAGTCCGGACCCATGCCATGTAGGGCTTTGTATGTCATTGTTAGCACCTTGAACTTCACACGGAAGGCAACTGGAAGCCAGTGCAGCGCACGGAGGAGAGGTGTGATATGGGAGTATCGGGAGGCTCCCAAGAGTGTCCGTGCCGCTGCACTTTGCACCAGTTGAAGCTTCCGAGTGGATCTCAAGGGCAGCCCCATGTAGAGAGCGTTACAGTAGTCTAGGCGAGAGGTCACAAGGGCATGGGTGACTGTACGTAAGGCATCCAGGTCCAGATAAGGCCGTAGTTGGCAAACTAGTCGAACCCGGGAGAAGGCCCCCTTGGTCACAGCTCCTATGTGATCTTCCAGGGAGAGCTGCGAGTCTAGGAGGACACCCAGGTTGCGGGCCCTATCAACAGGTGGTAGTAACTTGTCCCCGATGTTAAGGGATGGGATGTTCTGAGTATCCTGGCTTGCCGGTACGTACAGCCATTCAGTCTTGTCCGGGTTCAGTTGAAGCCTGTTCCTCCCCATCCATTCCCGGACCGCTTTCAGGCAGCGGGACATCACGTCGAGGGCATCACTGATGTTGTTTGGAGTTGAGATGAAAAGCTGGGTGTCATCAGCATACTGATGGTACCCTACTCCAAAGCTGCGAATGATCTCACCCAGCGGTTTCATGTAGATGTTGAACAGGAGAGGCGAGAGGACCGACCCCTGAGGGACTCCGCAAACGAGAGGCCTCGGGGTCGACCTCTGTCCCCCTGCCAGCACCGACTGCGAGCGACCCTGGAGAAAGGAGGAGAACCAACGCAGAACCGTGCCTCCCACTCCCAGCCCCCTGAGGCGTCGCAGCAAGATACCATGGTCGATGGTATCGAAAGCCGCCGAGAGGTCTAATAAGACTAGGACAGAGGAATGGCCTCTGTCCCGGGCTCTCCAGAGATCATTCATCAGAGCGACCAATGCCGTCTCCGTGCTGTAGCCCGGCCTGAAGCCCGATTGGTACGGGTCTAGATAAACCGCTTCATCCAGGATCTGAGGAAGTTGGTGCGCCACCACGCTCTCAACAACCTTCGCAAGGAAGCGAAGATTGTAGACTGGACGAAAGTTATTCAATGAGGATGGGTCCAAGGTGGGCTTATTGAGGAGAGGTCTCACCACCGCCTCCTTCAAGGTGGTGGGGAAGTGACCCTCACTCAGAGAAGCAGAGATGACCGCCAGGAACCAGCCTCGTGTCCCCTCTCGAGCTGCATAAGCCAGCCAGGAAGGGCACGGGTCCAGTAAGCATGTGGAGGAGCTCAACCTCCTCATAATCCTGTCCACTTCCTTAGGAGTCACAGGATCAAATTCCTCCCAGATGACGTCGACAAGATTGTCCATGTCTTGTTCTTCCAACTCAGCCCAGTTGGAGTCCAGGCCGGTTCGAATCCGAGCAATTTTATCCAGCAGATATTGACCGAATTCCTCGGCTCGACCCTGCAAGGGTTCCTCCCTCACCTCTTGGTTCAGTAGGGAGCGAGTCACCCTGAACAAGGCAGCCGGGCAATTATCTGCGGACGCGATGAGGGTGGAAAAGTAGTTGGATTTTGCCACCCTTATCGCAGCGAGATAAGACCTGGTGAGGATTCTTAATCGCAATCGGTCGGATTCGGATCGACTGGTTCTCCAACGGCTCTCTAGGCCCCGTCTCCGACGCTTCATCTCCCGGAGCTCCGCGGTGAACCATGGGGCTCGCTGGGATCTGCGCCGGGTCAGAGGCCGCAAGGGTACAACTCGGTCCAGAGCCTCCGTGGCTGCCTTTTCCCAGGCTTCCACTAAGGCATCCGCCGAGTTGTGAGCAGGGAGTGCATGTGCACTCCTTTTAAAAATATTAAATCTCCTCGAGATTTTGATTCTATTTATTTTATATGTGTCAAATTTAAAAACTGCCCACCTCCCTCACAGAGCCATTCTGAATGGTGAACAAGTGAAATTGCCTTGGCTTTATTCTTGAGCATGGACCAGTGTTAACAACTGACAAGTGGTTAATCAGAAGCTCGGAAGTACCTACCTGCCTATCTATCAAACTTGCATGCATGGATGGATGTATACTCCTCTTTTCAGTTTAATCCAGTAGGCTAACCCTCATTTCTGATTACTGCCATGCACCTTGGCAGCTCACCTCCTCTTGCTGAGGAGTTGGTTAAATAAAGCTGTATGTAAATGCAGCAGATCATTCACAGGAAGCAATCTGCTGTCATCCTGAATTAAATGCTTGGGTAACCTTCCTGCTATTATACATGAATGATCTTCTGTTCAGCACTAAACCGAGCCTGTGTAGTCCTGCAAACTCTCAGAAAAGCAAGGCTCCAACTTGCTTCCTCTCTTTAGGGATCCCTTGGGGAGTGAAGGCAAAGAAGAAAGAGAGAGCCTCTTTTGGAAATACAGAATGTCATCATAATGGATTAGATGTTCCCCATTAGAATGACTTACATTAGGATATTCTTTCAAAGGCAAAAGAAAGGATTTTCCCCCCCCCACGAACGTGTATACAATCAAATATCAAAAATATCAAATCAAAACAAAGCAAAATACCCTGAACCCATCATTATAAAACACAGCAGAGAGTAAAACAAGCCTAGGCATGTAAAAACAAGTCAAAAGACATAAGGAGGTGCAATATTCTAAAAGGCAAATCAGATCATACCATTAATAGAATTTGTTAGTAACTAAAGGTCTGGAACAAAGACTTCAGGCGATTGTGTTTATATATTACACATTTTTGATCATGTAAAACCCAGAGGAAATCAATGTCCTCTAACGATTCAAATCATAGTACAGAACGGAAAAAAAAAATACTGTAGCAATTCAAATTACATCTCTCTCTAAAACAGATTGAAAAATGTTAACAGGGAGATGTGAGTCATTTTTTTTTAAAGTCAACATGTTTCACCAAATGTAGTTAAAGGGAAGGCATTCCAAACTATCAGTAGTGCAGATTAGGCAGATTTTATAGGGCATCTAGGATTGGCTTGTTTCTAATCAGTTTAGTGATCATATTTGTAACAGGTGTTGGATTTTATATTGTTTTCAACTTAGAGTGTTTGTAATATTTTGTTTTCTCTTTTTTATTAGTTAGCAATAGCATGGAGCAAAAATCCATTTTGAAAAATAAGAGTTCTGGATTGGATCTGTTGACCTAATTTCTCACTTCTCTGCTCTTTGCTATTTTTCCCCGTGTTTACATATGATCATAAATAAACTTACTGAATAATAACCCAGTATCAGCCTCTGTTTTGTAGCGCTTTTTATATTTGCTTTCTCTTTGGAAATCCAGTATAAAGTATAGAATAAAACGTAAGGTATTCCACTGGAAATGAATGGGTTACTTCCTTTGGATGTACACATGGGTGACTATGGTAACAATGAATTTTTAGACCTCCCAGAGGAAATAGGTGCTTCAAAATAACTAAAAATTGGTGTTATTACCTTTGGAAATCAAAATATTTCTCTTCTTATTCTTTCCTAAGTCCCTTTGGGTCAGGTATTCTTCTGATGAATTCATGGACCTTTTCAACAATGGTATTTTGATTTTGCTCCCTTTGAGATATTTTTTCTCCTGGCCATGGCTACATTTATGTATTATTAAAACTCTCCTGTCTCTCTGTAGCCTTCAATTAGCCCAAATGGTGCATCATAGTTCACACAGTTTTGAACCAAGGTACCTCAAATCTGCTAACTTATTCCTGTGTAATTGAAATTTTAAGAATCTTTACACCAGTTTTATTTTATGGTAACCTGACTGTGATTTCCAGTACACCCTGGAAACTTCTTACAACAAGCAAAGACAATGAAGAAGCCAGCAAGAAGTCAGAAGTCACTCCCAGTCCCACTGTTTTTTGTGTGTGGGGGGGGGGGTTTGCCTGCCTGTGGTCATTCTGTTTATTTGTTTAGGTAGGGAAATATCTCTCAAATGATAACCCAACACGTCATGGGTTGTCTAGTAACGTCTATGCAAGTACTAATCAGTTCCACCCCTGCTTAGCATTCAAGCCCAGACAAAGTCAGCCTGCTGTTGCAACTCTCTATTTATTTTTTAACATGAAATAAGAATGTTCATGGCTGGTGCTTTATAGAAGGCTAGCATGCTCTCTTTTTCTCTTTTTTTCTCTGTATGTAATTCATTCACTGATTTAAATAAATAAAATCAGGTGAATTAAGGATCCTAGCAGGTACCATGTAGAAAGCCAGATTCCAGAGGCTGGTAAAATAAGAAATACCATGTAGAATCAATCAATGCCCTCTACATATTCAACATTTGTTTGCCACTGTGGGCAGCTATTTGAACTCTAGAAGCTGGTTCTGTGAGTAATCATACTCTCCATGATTTTGCACACAAACATCAAACGGACGGAGGTATGTTTCATTATTTTGTAAAAGTTCCATTTGTTGTGGGTTCTCATGTCACCATAATTCTTCACATCTCTGTTATGTTACTTGTCTTTCTTTCCAAAATCAAAAACCTGGAATCCTTTAATTCTTCTACAAGAGTGGCTACAATTCTTTGGTCATTCTGCCTGCTCTATGCCTCCTTAAACTTCTGGTGTTGCTTTGAGAAACAGTGGCTGGATCTGTACCTGAGCATTTGGACACAGCTAAACAACCATGTTATTTCATCTTCTCCAACTTGCTCTAGCAAATTCCCCTGCTTTTTCCTCAGTATTTCAGAAGACAGGGCATATTGGCAAAGTGAATCAAATAATGAAGCTAATACTACAAATTCTGTAAAGCTATAAAAGGACTAGACTTTTGAAAAAGATCTATTTAGGCTGCAGAGCATAAAGCATTGCTTAAGTAGCAGGTATTTGAAATATAATATCTGAGCAATTGGAGCAAAACCTGGATGTCTTACTGTGGCTTTCTCAGTGTCTTCCAGATGTTTTGACTCAGAATTTGAAGCGTTATATTTTCAACACGTCTGAAGTTGGGAAAGATATAGTTACATATACCATGTAGTTAACAACTCAGTTCAAACCCTGAGAGACTATTAGTCATTTAAACCTATCTTCAGAGCTGTCTTTCCTATAAACCTCTGGTAACCCTTTGTGGACTTTTTGTTGACATCAGGACTGAAAAGTTGATAATTTATGCATTTGCATATAGATAAGGAATGAGTTATAGGAAGAAGAGGTATCTGTTTTTTACTTACAGGGACTGAAGAGTTATTAAACTTGTTTATATTTGTGATGAAGTCCATAATTTCTTTTCTTTTTCTTTATCTTTTTTTTGCTTTGCATTTTTATTACTCTTTCCTCTATTTCTCTTTCTTTCTCTTAGGTTATATTTGGTTTTGCTATTATAATAAGAAAAAAGTTAAAATGACTCCATAGAAGTTGGAGAAGCTGAACAAGATATACAGAAAGGCCTCTAAAACCAATATTATAAGCAGCTTGTTCTTGCACAATACACCAGAAATTTTAGTTGTGCTCACCAGGGAGTGCAAAAAAGAGACTTTTTTTGGGGGGGGGGGCTCTGCCCAGATTTGAATGTTGTTGCCCATGAAATCTTGAGTCACCTTCATCTTGTGGATGCTTCTTCCACTTTCTTGCCTCACATTTTTTAAACGTATTCTGCTGAAATTTAGCCGGCTTTTTAAATCATTCTTCCTTCTTGTAATTTGGGATATATGATTATGTCATATTTGTTTTGCAATGTATTCATTGTTCGTTATTTAATGAAAAGGTAAATGCATTTTTCAGGTATGTATGCACTTACAAATAATCTTTATACAACTCTTTCTAGTGCTTTTAGGATCACAAGCAAGTTATATCCCTCATATTGCCCTTTTATTCATTATATTTTTATAATACCTCATCATGTTTTCATATGTCCAGATTATCCCTTCTATATTATTTGATGGTCAAACATTTTAAAAAATGACTTTTTGTTTTTGTTTTTTAAAAAACCCTGCTAAACAATTTAAGAACTGTACCAAGTATTTCACTGAACGCAATATGGTTTCCTCACTTCGTAGGCATGATGGCAAGATGGTTAAAAAGAATAAGTCCTTGTACACAGTTCAATAATTAGTCATACAAGTCTCAAAGAGATTTATTTATTTACTTGTTTACTTATTTACACATTTGTCTAGCTACCCATCTTTCAATCAACTCTGGGCAGCTTCCCATCTTTCTGAAGGTTTAATAGTAAAAATCTGTGAAGTGGCTCACATTCAAATGGGGAAAAGTGATCCCGAGCACATGGGGATGGAGGGCACACATGTCCCTCCTTTCAGAAACTCCTGAAATCAAATGTTGTTTTTTTCTTGGAATCCAAATCACTTTTCCCTTTTGGATCCAGACTGCTGCACAGCTTTACATTATATATAGTTTGAGAATATAGGTCAGCCCATTTCCCCACTGCAAAAAGAGCAATTTGTTGTGAAGAAGCAGTAGAGAGTGACATATCTGTTCCTTGTCTACTTCTTTTCTCCAAACCTGCCTCCGCTAACTGTTCTTTTCTTTTCCCCTTGGGCATAGCTTTGCATGATGTTTTGCATGAAAGCAATAGACTGTTGTTATTAGGGATGGGGAACTTGGGGCTAAGGCATCAATCAATCAATCAATCAATCAGAATAGAGCTGGAAGGGACCTTGGAGGTCTTCTTGTCCAGCCCTCATGCTCAGTCAGAAGACCCTATACCATTTCAGTCAAGTGGCTGTTCATTCTCTTCTTAAAGACCTCCAGTGATGAAGCACCCACAACTTCTGACAGCAAGTTGTTCCAGTGGTTAATTGTTTTCACTGTTAGGGCATTTCTTCTTAATTCCAGGTTGCTTTTTTCCTTGATTAGTTTCCATCCATTGTTTCCTGTCTTGTCTTTGGAAAATATGTTAACCCTAAGTCAACAGGCTAAGAACACCGGTTCTTCACTTTCGCTTAGTCACCAAGTGACTATTGTGCAACTGAAATTTCTATGAAACATTTTGCACTAACTAATGTTGTCAGATGCCTATCTTCACTTTCTTTGACACTTGCTAGCAACTGCCATAACCAAGGGGGAGGGGGCACTTGGGAGGGGAAGGATGCTGAAGGTGTGAAAGAATGCTGTGGGAATTTGCGGGAGTATGGACACTAACAGGAACCAGAGGTGTCAAAACAAGCCACCTTCCTGCCTTCAAGGATGCTGGCCCTGGGAAAGGAATTTACAGCGGCACCTGAGGCTCCGGGTTCCCAAAACATTGGAACAGAGCCTGATTGGACTGCTCTTACAGGGGCGGGAAGGTTTTGGACATTGGGGATTGCTTTCAAGATATGCTTTTCGTGTGGCTTTTCTTTAGAGCAGGGCTCTTCAAACTTGGCCCTTTTATGACTTGTGGACTTCAATTCCCAGAATTCCTCAGCCAGGCACGCTGGTTGAGGAATTCTGGGAGTTGACATCCACAAGTCATAAAAGGGCCAAGTTTGAAGACCTCTGCTTTAGAGCTTGCCTAGTTCACGCTGCACTCAGCGTCTCTGGTAAAAGTACCTTTTCTCTAACACCTATGGAGTCCAGGGTCATTCTTTCCTAAGGAGCAGGCTGTGGCCAGTCTGACAAATGTACAATATGAGTTCCATGGAAGTTATGCACGTGGGGAGGGAATATATCTATGAATGTCACGTGTTGGGAACAACTGATATAGTAAAGAAGATTGTTTTCGTGCCTTTCTCATTGGCTACTTGAGTGCAGTTTGTTTGGACAGGATGTGGCCCTGATGGGGGCATTGACCTGATCCAGTGAGGCATTTCTTTTCTCTTTGTGAGCACGTAATTGGGCAAAGTGGCAGCCCACTTTTAAAATTTAACCTTTAGCCACATTTTCTTTGGGGAAATGCCCTGGGGAATAAACCTGTCCTACTTGGTTGCATTCAGCACAAGAAATTGTTCCTTTTCTGCTTATATCTAATTACAGAAGCCATCTAGATATGACTGCTTGCGGCTTTCATTCATTTTATGGGTAGGTACTTATGAATGTGGTCTTAAATCATTCGCCACACTGCTATTTGTGAAATCTGGAGAAATAGCAACTTTGGTTTCTTTCCCCCCCCCCCCATTCATGATAATGATACATGCCACTGTTCGCACCCATATTTGAGATTTGTTAAATAACGATGAGTGGCTCAATAAAATACAGGTAGTCCATTTAATTTGTGGTTTTGTGCATTTATGATTGCTAAGAGGAGATCAGATGTCAGTATTTGTTCTGAAGTTTTTCATATAAAGCTATTTCAGACCATTTTTAAAATTACTTTCTATGAGTAAAGAGAAGGATGAGGGGGGTGACATGATAGCAGTGTTCCAATATCTCAGGGGCTGCCACAAAGAAGAGGAGTCAAGCTATTTTCCAAAGCACCTGAAGGCAGGACAAGAAGCAACGCATGGAAACTAACCAAGGAGAGAAGCAACCTAGAACTAAGGAGAAACTTCCTGACAGTTAGAACAACTAACCAGTGGAACAACCTGCCTCCAGAAGTGGTGAATGCTCCAACATTGGAAGTTTTTAAGAAGAGACTGGACAGCCATTTGTCCGAAATGATATAGGGTTTCCTGCTTGAGCAGGGGGTTGGACTAGATGACCTCCAAAGTCCCTTCCAACTTTATTATTATTATTGATCATTGCACAATCAGCCAGATGTTCAGACTGGATTTGGCATTTTTGTCTACCTATCGAGTCCTTACCAAGGACCTGGGATAGGCGGATGTGGATGTTTGATGGTATTACAGATATCGTCGCAGGATGAAAGCAGTTCCTAGTAAGGCCGCCTTTTGCAATTGACGGATGGCGAATTTGTCAATGCCAATGGTGTTCAAGTGGTGCTCCAGTTGTTTTGGGATTGCACCCAAGGTGCCTATTATTATTGGTACTACCCTTGCTTGCCTTTGCCACAGTCTTTCTATTTATATTTGTAGGTCTTTGTATTTTGTTATCTTCTCCAGTTCTTTCTCGTCTATTCTGCTGTCTCCAGGCACTGCCACGTCCACTATCCAGACTTTTTTGTCTTTCTTATCGACAATTGTTATGTCCGGGGTGTTATGTTGCAGGTGCTTGTCTATTTGAATTCTGAAGTCCCAGAGCAGTTTAACTTTACCATTTTCTATGACTTTCTCTATTTTATGATCCCACCAGTTCTTGCTTACAGGCAAATGATATTTCTTGCAGATCTTCCAATGCACCATTGTTGCTACTTTGTCATGCCACTGCTTGTAGTCAGTCTGTGTGATCTTCTTGCAGCAGCTTACCAGGTGGTCCATTGTTTCTTCAGCTTCTTTGCATAGCCGGCACTTACCGTCTGTTGCTGTCTTCTCAATTTTGACTTTGTATACATTTGTCCTTAAGGCTTGGTCTTTTGCAGCCAGAATTAGTCCCTCGGTCTCTTTCTTCAACTTTCCTGTTCTTAGCCATTGCCAGGTCTTGTTATTATCTGCTTTCCCAGCTATTTTTTTAATGTACTGGCCATGTAGTGCTTTGTCTTCCCATGCCTCTATTCTGTTCTTCATTTGGTCTTTCTTGTAGGCCAGTCTGGTCTCTCCAGTAGTCAGTAAGCCTTCTTGATATACTAATTTCAGTGCATCTTCATCATTGTCCTTCAGATATTCTTCCAAAGCCATTTTTTTCTTCTTCAACCATCTGATGTACTTGCAGCATTCCACGTCCACCTATTTGCCTTGGTAGATAGAGTCTGTCAATGTCACTGCGTGGATGAAGGGCATGATTCATTGTCATTATTTTTCTGGTCTTCCTATCCATTGCTTTTATTTCTGCTTGAGTCCAGTCCACTATTCCAGCTGTGTATCTAATGACTGGAATTGCCCAGATGTTGATTGCCTTCACAATATTTCTTCCATTGAGTTTGGACTTTAAGATCTTCTTCACTCTCTTGATGTATTCACCTCTAATCTTTTTCTTGACTTTAGTGTGCTTGATGTTGTCAGCTTGAAGGATACCCAAGTATTTGTAGTAATCTTCCTCATCCAGACTCTTAATGTTATTTTCGTGGGGCATCTTTATTCCTTCAGTTTTCACTATTTTTCCTTGTATGAGAGTAAGTGTGGCACATTTGTCCAAGCCAAACTCCATTGCAATATCTTGACTATATATATGGACAGTGTTCAGCAGCAATTCTATTTCAGATGATGTTTTCCCATACAGCTTCAGATCATCCATGTAAAGGAGGTGGGATAGTCTGGCAGATGTTTTTGATGTTTGATAGCCATGTCCTGAGTTATTCCACATTGTTGACAGAGGAAACAGTGCAATAACAAATAGTAGTGGTGATAATGAATCTCCTTGAAATATTCCTCCCTTGATATTAACCTCTCCCAGTCTTTCACCATTGACCTGCAACTGTGTCTTCCATTGTGCCATCAATCTTTACACAAATTTTCTGATGTTTTTACTGACTCCTGTTACTTCTAGGCACTTCATTATCCAGTCATGTGGTAGAGAGTCAAATGCCTTTTTGTAGTCAATCCATGCCAAATTCAGGTTGGTCTTCCTTTTCTTGCAGTTTTCCAAGATCATTTTGTTTATTATTACTACTACTATTATTTGCAAAAGGGCAGATAAGTTTCTATATCTGCATAATATTGGATGTATCACCTACTTCTTACCAAATTATTTCTCCAAAGTACAGATTAGATCACTTGGCATCCTACTGTCCATCTCTATTCTGTACATAAAAGGATTATGGTTACCTTTGGGACTGTTTTGAGTAATTATCCACGGTATTGTTTCCAATTCTGTAGTTCTGAAAAGTTCAATGACTTTTGTCATAGATATAAAGATGTATAGATAATGTAGATTATTGATATTAACTCCAGCCCATCTCCTCTGGTCAAAAATCACTTCCCCGCTATTCCTACTTAATATCCTTTTGAAGCTTTCAAAAATATGTGATTTTTGGGACTGTGCAGCAAAAGAGCCCTTAGTATATGGATTTTGGAAAATTAATAACAGATTAAAGGACCAGAAAGATTTCAAATTACAGTTTTGAATTATTTAGAAGATCTATTCTAATGGGAAAATGGAAATTGTTTGATAAGGAGACCTTGAAGGCTACTGCCAATGCCAGAGGATAAAGAAAATAGAGCAGATATCCTTAGTGCAAACATTTGAATACCGTTCAGCTAAAGTTTCAGAAAGAAATGGATCAGGCGCTTGATAAAATTGTAGAACGATTGCAATGCATGTTTATGAAATTAATTTGAAAGGGATCTTAAAGGTAATTTACATGAATCTGATGAAAGATTTATTTCCTACAAGAGATGAAGAAATATTAAACATGATGTCGACGTGATGTCCTGTTGCCTGGAGGCGGTGAGGGTCTGGATGGGGAGGAACAGGCTTCGTCTAAATCCTGACAAGACCGAGTGGCTGTGCATACCGGCATCTCGGGTTGTCCACTCTATTCCATCTTTATCTATAGGGGGTGAGGTGTTACCCCCCGTAGATAGGGCTCGCAACTTGGGTGTCCTCCTTGACTCACAGCTCAGTTTAGAAGATCATATAGGAGCTGTGACCAGGGGGGCTTTTGCCCAGGTTTGCCTGGTGCGCCAGTTGCGGCCGTATTTGGACCGAGATGCCCTACGCACAGTCACTCATGTGCTTGTGACCTCTCAGATAGACTACTGCAACGCTCTCTACATGGGGCTGCCCTTGAATACCACTCAGAGGCTCCAGCTGGTGCAGAATGCGGCCGCGCGAGTTGTGATAGGGGTCTCCCGATACTCCCATGTAACACCTCTGCTCCGCGAGCTGCTTTGGCTTCCAGTTGTCTTCCGGGTGAGATTCAAGGTGCTGGTGATGACCTATAAAGCCCTAAATGGCATGGGCCCGGATTATTTACGGGAGTACCTTTTGCCAGCATTAACTTCCCATCGTCCTGTGCGCTCCCACAGAGAGGGCCTCTTCAGGGTGCCGTCGGTCAGGGAATGTCGACTGGCGGCCCCCAGGGGGAGAGCATTCTCTGTGGGCATGCCTGCCCTCTGGAATAAGCACCCTGTTGAGCTCCAGATGCTTCCCGACCTTCGCTCTTTTCACCGCGACCTGAAGACTTGGCTATTTGAACTTGCTGGCCTGGACTGAGGGATTGGGATTTTAGATTTTAGATTTTAAATTTTAAATTTTAGAACATCTTTTATTGTTTAGGGCTACTGGGTTTAATTTATTTTAATTTTTGTATATTATGTGTTGTATATAGTGTTTTAATTGCCCTGTACACTGCCCTGAGTCCTTCGGGAGAGGGGCGGTATATAAATCCAAATAATAATAATAATAATAATAATAATAATAATAATAATAATAATAATAATAATAATAATAACAACAACAACAATAATAACAATAATAACAATAATAATAATAATAATAATAATAATAATAATAATAATAATAATAATAATAATAATAATAATAATAATAATAATAATAATAATAATAATAATAATAATAATTAGGAAAACGATTTGGATATTCCTTTTTCCTCTGAATATGCAAAAGAGCTCTGCTAAGATTTGGAGGGACTTTTTAAGACGTGACAAACAAAAGGATAACTTTGAATACAAGAGAAATCTGTTAAAGTTTTGAAGAATTTCAATACCTGAAACACAGATGAACAGGATATTTTTTTAAAGGGATCAAATGAGAGAAGATTTATAAGATTGACTGTTTGATCAAGGTGAAAGAAAAAAATAGTTATACCTGGTCAGCTTTACTGAAATTTGTTGACAAAGATCGACTGATGTAGCATTGTTTTCCTTACCTAAGATATGAACTACAGGGAGAAGAGAGATTATGTTTTGTTTAGAGATGATGTCAAACTATTAAAATTATTTCTACCTGCTGGGATAAAGGGGAAAGTTACTTTTTCTTTTTTTCTTCCCTTTTTCACTTCTCCTTTTTCTTTTATATTTGTTTGCATTTTTATAGTTTATATTGACTTTTATACTTTATATGCTTATGAATTTTGTATGCTAATTATTTATTAATTCTTAATATATATTTTTTAAAGAGCAATATTTTGTGTTTTATTTCCCATGCTGGATATTTCAATTTTGGCTCTTTTCTGAAGAAGCCAGTTACTGAAACATGAAGGTATAATCACCGTGAGTCACTTGACAGAAATGCCCAGGTTCCGCCAGCAGCTGAGTAGCTTTCATTTTAGTGAAAGGAAGTTTTACTGAGTTCATCAGACTATAATTATTGATAACATCTCAGATAATTATGGCATAAAATTACACTTTTATATTGTGCAAGATAGAATAAAACAACCATCTGTTCATTAACTTTAAACAAATAATTGACTATGAACAAAAGACTGTGAAGACGACTATTGTATTTGTATAACAATGCCTACCTTTCCTACCATCAGTGTCCCTCAGGTTAGCTGTTTCAGTTTTGTGATGATATGGTCAAATCCATGCAGGTCTCTTCCACCTGTGTAACACCTATGGCTTTCTAACAAGGTTTCAACAAACTTGGGTGATTTTGGATTACTATTGTCCAGAGGTTATGAGTACTCTGTCACTGACTACATTCTTAAGCTTTTATAAATTAACCAAACATATTAAGCATTTTATTGGGGGGGGGGGAATAAACTCTCACCAGCAGTTATGTGTATATTTTATAAAATTCTATTTCCTGTAAGAAATAACTAAAATTATGTAGAGAGAAAGGAATTTAACATGTATTAGTAAGTTAAATGTTGGAACCTAGACAATATGTTGCTGATAAAATGTTAAGCATTTGTGATACAAATGCCTAATATTTTATCAGCAACATATTGTCTAGGTTGCAACATTTAACTTACTAAGTTAACTTAACTTCCTAAAACTGTTCACCCAGAAAAAAGTTGCCAGGCATGGAATGAGATTCAGTGTTCCGGAGCTCTGTCTTTCCCAGGATACTCTAATCCAATTCCATTCTTCATCTAGATTTCTGTTTAACCTGGTCAGCATTTCACGCTTAATTCCCACCTGCCTTCACATGTATGGCACTCCACCCTATTTGTGCAGAAAGTGGAAATATTAAAAACTCTCTTTGCTGCCCTCTAGTGCTTATCAGAATATTTCTAGTCTGTATATGTAGACTCACCATATGTGAACTGAATTCTGCATTGGTTAATAATACTCAGGTCCTGAAAGTTGGTTCAATGATTTCTGCCATTGGACACACCCTGCAATCCTAGTAGAGCTTTAGCAGTACTACAGGAAATACCGCCCCCCCCCCCATTTTTTTTCTTGCAAATTTGGATATGCTGCAGTTTAGCCTGGTCGATATCAGGGCTGATTCTGCTATGATGCAAACACCCAGTGAAGAAATTTCACCATGTAAGGTATCGGATGCATATTAAACAAGTAACATACACAGTTTTAAATGTTAGCTGTGAAAGAAGATAGAAAATAAAACAGGTTTTATTTTTAAAATAAATTGGAGACTTCCTTTAAAGTCTACTCTACACAGGTTGTGTGTAGTTGTGAAATGAGTTGTGACCAATTCTGAGATCGTTTTTGTCATGGTTGTTAAGCAAATCACTGCACTTAAGTGAATCATGCAGTTATTAAGCAAATCCAGCTTTCCCCATTGATTCTGCTTGTCAGAAGCCCCTGGAAAGGTTGTCAATGATGACCACCTGACCCTGGGACGCTGCAACCATCGTAAATACAGGCCAGTTGCCCAAAGCCTCAATTTTCATCATTTGACTATAGGTGTGCTGTGATGGCTGTAAGTGTGAGGACCAGTTGCAATTTACTATTTTCAGTTTCATGTAACTTCAAAAGACTGCTAAACGAATGGGTGTAAGTTGAGGATTATCTGTTCTCCAAGCCTTTTTTCCCCCCTTCAATAATTATAAACCTGTATATGTATGTTCTCATGGAGATGTATGAAACATTATTCTGTAGCGTCTTTGAGCAGCAGCTGTCATCCAGTAACAGCTATACATTTTTGTTGTGTGGAAGAAGTTTGGTCCTAAAGCTGTCTTCTACAGATGATATTTCTTACTGCTGAAATAATGTCACACTGTGAAGTAAATTCTTATCAGATTTTTTTTTCTTCTGTAAAAAACGTTGTCGTGACTTTTGTCTCCTTGCTTGGTGGAAGGCTGGACAAACCTAGGATTAAAATTCTTTTTCTTCCCCAAAAGAAAAATCTTTTATATGTTTAGATACTGTGTGCATTCTCAGAAAGACAAACTATTTTATTGATAAATATTACTGTAGTACTCGAGGAAAACGTTGCCTGAATGGCTTTTGTTGTGGAAGATGCAAAAGAGTACGGTTTTGAAAATATATCATCAGGGAACATGAAAAAAATGCTTTTTAAAGAAGAATTATTGCTGGGGTTTTACAAATTATAAGTAGATCCTTTAGCAGCTTTTATGTGACACATTTAGTTTTTCTCTGCATGTGTTCAGCCTATGTGGAACAGAAACTAATTGTTTCCTTGAAAACCTTTAAGGAATCCACTCATTCCAGTTGATGTAACTCTTAAAGCAGTGGCATACAAGTTAAAGGCTTTTCTTCAATTTCTGTTGGATACCATGTAAAAAAAATACTAGAAAAAGAATAGGCATTTAAACCAATCCTGTAACATCATCATCATCATCATCATCATCATGTTGGAAGGGATCTTGGAAGTCATCTAGTCCAACCCCCTGCTCAGGCAGGAAACCTTATACCATTTCAGACAAATGGCTGTCCAGTCTCTTCTTAAAAACTTCCAATGTTGGAGCATCCACAGCTTCTGGAGGCAGGTTGTTCCACTGTTTAATTGTTCTGTCAGGAAGTTTCTCCTTAGTTCTAGGTTGCTTCTCTCCTTGACTAGTTTCCATCTGTTGCTTCTTGTCCTGCCTTCTTATTTTATTGCGATTAATTGCTAATCAGTCTTACTCCTGTTGCTCCTTCTGATCTTTCAGACATATTTTCTATCTTGGAATCAGGTATTTAGAATCCAGTTTTCATGTAGTCTCCATAGCAAAATATGCAATGTGGTACCTGAAGTGGGAATGCAACTGTTTGCCTTTGCCCTTTACAAAAAGTTGTGCAAGGACATTCCAATTGTGATTCATCATGTTGCTGCTTCTACATTTGGGATGGGTGGCAAAGCACCTTGCATCATTGCAGAATAGAAAGCGAAGGTTCACAAAAAAATATAAGAATGAGGAAATGTATAAATTGGACAAACAAATTTTGATTCTAATAGCTAAATTCAGGAAACAACCCACTTTGCCTTGGATTGATTTAGAGGCCACTTCTAATTCAACTTCATGGCCAAATCCAAATCTTGATGCAGAACCTGAATTTCCCATTGATGTAAACATAGAAATATAACAGAAATACCTATTTTTCCAGGAATACTTTCCATTTCCAGGAAATTCAATTCCTTATCAAAGGATAAATTTCAAATAAATTGCATCTTTACATGTGATTTTTTAAAAAGCCATTGCAGACCATATTGGTATTTCTTGGAGGAAATAAATGAAACTTGCAGATAAAACTGATTGCATTAAGAGTTATATCTGCAAAGTTTAGGTGAGCAGGTACAAGATGTCTTTTTTCTGAACAACAAACAAAAAATATTAGTCAGGAGTAGGTTACTCTGCTTGTTTGCTTTCCTGAAACTATTAGAAGAACTCACTCTCATCATGCTGTAAGAAATAAAAAATATATAGCCAGGGCCATGTAATCCAGCAACCATACAAAATCACAGCCATGCTTAATTATTTAATAACAATATCCCAATAGAGAATACTGCTTCCCCAAGATACAGGTCCTATAACAAATCTAGTAACTGTGGTAGCTTTCATATATCTGTGGAATGATGTCTGCCATCACAACAGGAAGTGTGTTCAGTGATACTGGAGCAATTAGAGCAATTAACACTCACGGTGGGTCTACTCTAGTCACTGGGTGAATTATAGGTCACTGATGGTCACTCAGAAATTATAGGTGAGTTTTCAACTGGGTCAGGCTCAACTTCTTTCCACATTCTATTGTCTTCAGTTAGTCATTGTTTCAGTGTGAAAAGACTGCTCAACTGTTCAGCTGTTTGTCCTCCTCAAAGAAGATTTCAGAAAGACCAACTTTAAATTTAAGGAATATCCTAAGAATAACATTGCTGGTGTTTGATTTCTTGTTGCAAGTACTGCATTGCAATATTCAAATTGAAATTTTCAAGCTTTTGAGTCAGTGTAATATTTCTCCAATAACTGCAAACTGTTCGATTTCTTGGACTGTTTTCAGCCATCAGCCAATACTATTAGTTCCTTGACTTTTTCTTCTCCAAGAGGTTCAACATGAAATTCATTCAACATTCAAGATCTCAAGCTTGGATGATATAATCACTCTCGTTGTCCATATAATATAACCACTGTCAAGCATAAGTTCATCAGAGCAGTGATAAAACTGTTAGTTTTAAGTTGTATGTAACATGAAACAGTGTAATTCCAAAGGTGCTTTTTCAAAAGGCAATTGGACTTTGTTTTTCCTTAAAGAGGTTTCGCTTCTCATCCAAGAAGCTTCTTCAGTTCTCATCCAAGCTCATCCAAAATGTCTTCAAGGTAAAACAAAGTAAGTCCAGTTGCCTTTTGGAAAAAAAAACACCTTTGGAAGAGCTATGATGACTGGATGACTGAGAATCTCCATAGACATGATACAGTGTTGAGTCTTTCCTAGTTTCTGTTTGAATAATCTCAGCTATGGTGAGAGAATTCTCAGTCTCAGTGCATGATTGTATGGTCTTCTGAATTCTATTTTGTACTGATGTCTGCCAAGGAAAAAAGCCCCAAACTGCATTTGAGCAGCTGCTACAAGTGGAATTTTTTGGATTAAAGATTGGCAGTACTGACTGATGATCAGGAATGAAGACAAACTGCCTTACATACAAGTCCTAACGTAAGCAGTTAATGCTCCAAACCAAACTCAGCACTGTTGTGTAGTGAGTTCTTCGCGCAGGAAAGGAGACGAGGCAAGTGAGTTCAGCAAAGTTCATGGTTTATTGCTTGCAGGATCTGAACTGAGAATTGGGCTGCAGCCTGCAGCAATTTATAGCCTGGCCCCTAGGCGGCAGCCAATAGGTTTGAAGCAACCCATTGCTGCCTAGGGGCAGCCAATAGCAGCTCTGGAGACGGGGAGTCTGAGCTGCTGGAGAGCCGTTAGCTGCTCCAGCTAACCACGTGGTGTTACAACTGAGCCCAATACATAACACCCCTCCCCTCTTAGAACAGACAATATCATAGCAATAATTTAGCAATAATACAAGTTACAAGACTTAACATCATAGCAACTGTTAGCAAACAATACAGATTACAAGGTTTAACTTTATAGCATCAGTTAGCCAGAATGAATAGGTTTCCATTAACAGCATGCTAGACAGTTACATCACAGCTCCGTTATAGCACAGTACAGTGACAAGTCAACAGTACAGACAACATTATAGTTCTTTTATTTTACAACATAATCAGCAAGATAAGAAGGAGGCTTGCGTGCCCTTGTGGAACGCCTCAGGGTTCCAGTCACTTTCTGGTCTACCAGCTTACCCATCGGGCCAGGTAGACCATTGTCCCTTGATGCACTTGAGTCAAAGCAATTAGATACCGGCTGGCTGGCCTCTCCAGGTTGGCCCACCCCAGAGTCAGATTGATCAGCAGAGTTGGCACAGCAGTTGTTAAAATCCTGTTGGCTTGCTCCGTCAGGGGATCCATGTTGCACTTCTGGACTCCCCTCCTCTACACCCAGTTCCTCACTGCTTGTGAGGGAATAGTCTTGAGAGTCCCTATATGGGCTGGCTTGGCTGCAAGTTTGGGGACTTTGGGAGGGACTTATGATGCAGTCCTCACTTAGTGGCCATTCTGGAAACCGTTTTCTGAGTTGATCAATGTGGCATCTGACAACTCGCCCTCCCTCCAGCCCCACTTCATAAGAAAGGGGACCAGATGATTTGGTAATTTTACCAGGAACCCACAGATTCCCATGTCCATAGTTTCTGGCCCATACCCAATCGCCCACTTGCAGCCCCCTTGGGGGTTTTGGTCGAGAGGCTTCTGCTGCCACTCTATCTGGATGCAACCTGTCCAGTTTAGTGATCAGTCGCCTCCCCCAACCAAGTTCTGCAGGACTTTTGCCTGTAGCAGTGCAGGGCGTAGAATGCTGGCAGAGTAAAAAATCTGCCAATCTGTGATGCCAGTCACCTGTTACTAGGCGTTTAAGTGATTCCTTCATGGTCCTCACCATATGTTCAGCTTGACCATTAGAGGACGGGTGAAAGGGGGCAGACGTTGCATGTCTGATGAGATTTGCTCTTAGGAAGGCCTGAAATTCAGCAGCAGTGAATTGGGCCCCATTGTCTGAAACTAAGACATCTGGCAACCCATGTGTGGCAAAGAGTTTTCTCAGCACCTGGATGGTCCTAGCAGTAGTCATGTTAGCAACTGGGATTACTTCAAGCCATTTAGAGTGACTGTCTACCACTATGAGGAAGAGCTGTCCCTGAAAGGGCCCAGTGTAGTCTATGTGAATTCTAGACCAGGGAGTGTGCGTTTCCTCCCACCTGTGAACTGGAGCGTGTGGCATTTCAGACCTCGATGGCTGGCATATATAACATCCATGTACCTGTGCCTCAATGTCCTTGTCTAAGCCAGGCCACCAAAGGTAGCTTCTTGCCAAAGCTTCCATTCTGACAATGCCTGGATGGCCTTCATGTAGTGACTGTAAAACTCTATCTCTCAGTGAAGAGGGGATTATGACTCTGTTCCCCCATAGGATACACCCCTTGTGAGCTGATAGCTCATGTCTTCTAACGAAGTAACTCTGGAACTCAGAGCCTGGGCTTTTATTATCTAACCACCCCGTGTATACCCATGAAAGCACTCTACTAAGTATTTTGTCTGTAGCTGTTTCTGCAGCTATGTCCCCAGCGTGGAGGGGAAATTCTGGCAGGTCCTGAATGGACAGAATTCTGACCGCAGGGGCCGGGTCTGGTTCCGTTAGTGGCAGTGGGAGTCTGCTCAGGCAATCAGCATGGCCCATTTCTTTGCCGAGTTTGTGAACCAGCTTAAATGTGTATGCAGATAAGAAAATAGGCCTTCTCACCCTTCGAGGCTTAACCCTAATGGGAACTACGTTGGGATCTAGCTTGAATGAGATAGGCGGGCCTGTGTATGTTCCTAGGGCTGAATCAAAAATGTCTGCAAAGTCCTCGCAAACTGATGAAAGGTTTGCAGCTTGTGTCCGGTTGATACCAGTTATTTGAATGCCTAAAGCATCAAACCAATCAAGTCCTATTAGACTCGTTCTCTGGCCCCTACTACTATGACATCCAGGTGCCCATAAAACCCTTTAAATTTTACGGCCAAGGTGGCTTCCCCCTTAACTTTGACTTGAGCATTTTGAAAGTCAGTTAAAATTATGTCAGAGGGCCTTAGCTTGGCCCATTTTCTACTGCGACCTCACAGGAAATTGAAGGTATCCAGGGAAATAATGGAGACAGCAGAGCCAGAGTCCAACTCCATTTTACAAGGAACTCCTTGTAGCTCTACCTGCAGTTTGAGTTTAGGGTTGAGGGGGCGTCGGGCCCCGGTGCAGCATACACTTCTACGGCTTCTACAAAACCCCACACTAAATGGACCCTGGGCCCCAGTACCTCTCCTGGTCGGATCTTCCGACTGGTGTTTGGGTGGCCGGTCCCTCTGGTGAGCTCTGCAAACCACTGTGATGTGGCCTGTTTTGCCACAGGCCCTGCATGTGGCTGACCGGAATCTGCAATCAGTGCATTGGTGGCTGCTGCCACAACCTTTACATCTAGGTAAGAGAACTGCCTTGTAAGTGTTCTCTTGCTGTTTGCTGCTGTGGTGCTGTGTGTCGGGTTGCTTGTGAAGCTTGTTGACTTCAGGATCTTCTTCCTCTGAAGATTCCTCTGAGCGTTTGGCTTCCTTGTGGTGGACTGTTTCATCGTGTTTTGTCATTTTGGTGGGCTGGACTGTTTGGACTGCACCCCCGGTGGCTTTGTCTGCCATTACTTCGTCTTGGGTTTCGATGAAGGTTAAATTCGGTCTGGTAAAAAGTTTTTGCTGGAGCGTTTGGTTCCATAGGCCGCAGTTGAGCCGGTCTCGCAGTCGCTCCTCGACGTTGGAAAATTTACAGAGGTGTGCGGCCTGCCTCAAGGCCACAATGTATCTGACACTGTTTCGCTGGGCTGCTGCATTTGCTGTTCAAACTTGAAACACCAAGCAATCACCAACATCTTCATCTGGAAATGCTCTCCCAGCTTTTTCTTGAGGTCAGCGTAGGAAACTGACTCCAATAGCGTCAGGGTGAAGAGGTTTTCGGCCAGGTCGAATGTGGCTGGGCCGCACATGCAGAGCAGTGTGGCGGCCTTCAACCCATCTTCTGCAACTTGGTTTGCCCGAAGGTAGTTTTCTACCTGATACAAGTAGGAAGGCCATCCCTCTGGATGCTTGACATCGAATTCGCGTAGTCTTCTGACCTTCGGCATTCTGTCTTCAGCTGGTTCCTGTGGTTTTCGATCCTGCTTCTCCAAGGCCCAGGGACTGAATCCGCTGAGCACGTGGTCGCTAGCGTGGCTGGCTAGCCGACTGTAGGGGGGGACAAATGCCTTTTCCCTCCAGGCGTGAGCTGCCTCTCCCCTAGTGAACTTCAGCTCTTTTGGAAAAGCAGGATCCCACCTTCATCGCCAGTGTTGTGTAGTGAGTTCTTCGCACAGGAAAGGAGACAAGCCAATAGGTTTGAAGCAACCCATTGCTGCCTAGGGGCAGCCAATAGCAGCTCTGGAGACGGGGAGTCTGAGCTGCTGGAGAGCCGTTAGCTGCTCCAGCTAACCACGTGGTGTTACAACTGAGCCCAATACATAACAAGCACTTTCCTATTTGCATACTTTCTCTCTCTCTAGAATGATGAATTAGTGTGATGTGAGAGCCACTGGGCATTCACTGCTGTTTTTCAAGACATGGGACATAAACTGTAATGATGCTGATGCTGGTGCTGATGTTACTAGTCAGATTCACTGGTCATGACAAATGAACACAGCGTCTGACATCATAATTTTCTTTACGTCTGTGATAACTGATTCACAGTTTTTTAATCAACTGCCATGCCTTTCCCATTTGTAAGAAAGTGTTCAAAGACTATACTGTAGGACAGTGGCTAGATTGGCAGGAAACCTAAAGAGGATCATGGCTGTGACACATCTGGCAGTGTTAGGGCATTTAGAACGGCTTGAACTTTCCCTACATCCATTTGTAGGCCTTCTGCATCAATGCCACAGCTGCAATGTGTAATACTAGATTAAAGGACTTCTTCTCATTGCACCAATCTTTTCAGTCCTGCACCGAGGCTTTGTGACTCACTGTCCCACTTTATGGTATTTTTTTGCAAGTTCCTTTTTTAAAGCTGCCTTGAGCCAATAAGGGTCAACCTGTGCCACAATGATAGCACAAATGCATTTGGATTGGTGACTCTGTTACCAGGACAAATGTATTCACATTTGTCTTTACTCCAGATTGGAGGTTTGTAGTATTTATGCTGTAAGTTTCTATAGAGATAGCAAAGACTGCCTGTAATAATGGGTTGGATACCAAAAATTCCTGCAGTATTTTTTTTTACCAGTTCTACAAACCTGAACTGTGAGGACATGACTGGGAGGCTCAGAACAGGCAATGAACCTTCTTAATAAGCTGTGGGATTTGCCTCCAATAAAACTCAGTAAAACAGGCATCATTTTTTTAAAAAAACAACTATCTCATTTTCCTGATAAAAAATGTTCAAGTCTCTCCATATATAATGCCCAGCAATCTATAGCAGGGGTCCCCGACCCCCGATTTGTGGACCAGTACCAGGCCATGGCATGCCAGCAACTGGGCTGCACAAGCAAGCAAAGCCCCATCCACAAGATACAGGAAGCACACAAAACCACGCACCTTCCTGTCCGTGGAAAAACCTCTCTCCATGGAACCGGTCCCTGGTGCCCAAAATGTTGGGGACCTCTGATCTATAGCACTGTCAAACAAATACATCTTTTCAATAAAACTAATCACCTGGCCATACTTATTTCCCTTTTGTCTTTATTGACTGTGACCAGTTCAGCATTATTTTGATGATGGATTTCTCGTGGTTATTTTTCTTTTGCCCTTTCTACCCTTCTGGAGATAAAGTGAAGCCCGAAAGCTTGAAAAACCCTATTTGATTGCCACTGTGGTATCTTTACTACTGATAAAAAAAATATATTTGAATCAGGATTAAGTTTCTCTGCACTTTTTTTTTTAATAAAAGCTCTGAAAGAATCCAACTCCAGTGAGCCTGTAAGAATAACAGCTTACGCAGGCAGGCCAAGGCAACTAAACAACAGCACAAGATCAGCGGTAGGTTTAACCAATCAGCCATAACAATAACCCACAGGGTGGATTATGTAAGAGCAGCACTTAGATTTTGAGGGGTTAAAAAAAGGGATGTCATCCCCACCCCTTATGCTTTTAGTGGGTAATGTCATAAAATATTCAGAGGAATAGCAGCAGTGGTAATTCCCCTGGAATAAATCTTTAAAAAAAAAGAGGGGAGGGAAATGAATAATGTTTTCCCTTTCTCTTACTAAGCAACCTGTATGAAGCTAGCACACATCATACATATATGACTAGACAGGGAACTGGAAATATTCCAGAACAGCAGCTGCAAGAAACAGGGAGTTCTAAGAAATACAATCTATGCAGTTAAAGAGCCACTCGTCCAGATTTCACAGGCTCCACCAAAACCTTTTAAAATGTGTGTCCTTGGATGAGAAAACTGGCAGTACCACTCTGTTTTCCAAGAATGCTGCAGCAGTTACATTTCAGCATTACCGTTACAATACCCTGTGACTGCTAAGCCTGCTAAAATCATTTCATATACAGTAAGTAGAAACTACGGTTGTCAATCAGAAAATTTAAATTCTCCTTCCCTTCTCAGTTTTGGGAGAGGGAAGGTTTCCTATCACGGAGAACCTCAAGACAAGTGCATCAGCTTTTATAATACACAGCCTTATTTCTGTGTCTCTAGAAATCTCTCCAGGTCAGAAGTCTTCAGATAGAGTTGTGCTTCAGTTCAGAACATGAACAAATCTGCCTGAATGAATCCAGATTTGCTTGAATCTATGCACATCCTAGTGGGAATGTGCTTCTGTTAGTTTGAACAGGGGAACATCTCCTCCTGGACTGAGATAGAACCAATCAGCCTTGATAGCCCAACACTCTTTTGAAGATCTGCATAATCCTATTCCTTGTCACCTTGACAAGGAAAGTTATGTTAACCATGGATTCATGATAAATAACATTTTCTCCCTTATGTTTCACTGAGCATATTTTTGACGCAGTTATTTCTTATTTTAAAGACCTGTTTTACTTGCATAACGGCATGACTGCACATTGTTTTAGCCTGGGTGGGAAGGAATCCCTTTGGACAGCTGTACTTGTATGTCCTGCCCATAAGGGCAGTGCCAGACTGATGTGGGCACTGGGTTTGTCCCACTTGGCATTTTTGTGGTCTTCCTTAGCTTGTCTCCATTGCTAGGCCTATCTAGGTCTCTGTTTAAACTCATTATTGGTATTTATTCTTAGTCATTGTTAATCAAAGGTGCCATCCAGTGTCTGAATTCTATTTCTAATTTCAGTCTTTAATTTTCTTTGTGATTAATTACAGTTTCTGCTTTGTGCAGAATAATTATGTAATGACATACTCTTTCTCCCTGTCTCTCAAGATCCCTGTTTTTTATATATCTGAATCTGATTCTTCAAAATGTTATTGTGGATGAATATTTTCCAGTGGAAGAGCACATGGCCATGCTTCCCTAATAAGGCAGATTGCTCTTTGAAAAGAGAGAGAGCTCTTTTTCATCTGGAGCTTCATTTTACTTGTCTGCCATTTAGGGGCCCTCTGTGAGAGAGATGGGTGGTTTCTAAATTTGGGATATACAGATATACAGGTAGTTCTTGATTTACAACCATTTGTTTAGTGACCGTTCAACGTTTCAACTGCACTGGAAAAAACTCATTTCTGACCGTTTTTCACGCTTATGACCCTTGCAGCATCCTCATGGTCACATGATCAAAATTTGGCTGCTTAGCAACTGGTTCTTATTTATGACAGTTACAGTGTCTCAGGGACATGTGATCACCTTTTGCGACCTTCTGAGAAACAAAATCAATGGGGAACTAAATCCACTTTTTATAAATGCGTTACTAAACAACTGCAGTAATCCACAACTGTAGCAAGAAAGATTGTAAAATGAGTCAAAACTCACTTAACAACTGTCTCGCTTAGCAACAGAAATTTTGGGCTAAATTGTGGTCATAAGTTAAGGACTACCTGTATATATAGTTCAGGAAACAATCTGAAGATATCTCTGTTGCCACAAAAACTATTCTTTTTATTTATTTTGTTTCAATGGATATTTGAAAGGGAAACCAAGAAAAAATAGATAAAAGAACCAAAAAAGGAAGGAAAATAGGCAGTTTGGCAGTTTGGCAGCTTTGTGAGATTCCACAGGAGACAGGTCCAAACATTTTGCCTCCTTTTTAAAGCTTTTTTTTTTGTGGAACCTTGGTCAAAATATACTATCCTTTTAAGTCAGAGGACAACTTGGAAAAAAATCATGAAAAATCAGGTTTGGGATAATTAGAACCACTAGTGTTCTATGCTAGTCTTCTACAAGGAATATAATATTATTTTAAAATTCTTATTCAGCATTGACTATGGTAGTTCGAAACACTTACCAATAACTTGCCACTAATCAATATCCTATTTATATGAAGCCATCAAATACTTGTGCAGATTGATTTGGTATTTTAAAAGTCTGAAATATTGGTGTAAAAAAATTTGCTAATGTTTAGCCCACTAACACAGGGTTTTTCAACCAGTGGTACGGGTATCACCTGTGGTACACTGGCATGTGGCAGGTGGTATGCGACCATCCTAGAAAAGTGGTAGTGAGGGAGGGGAATGAGCTGAACTGGTGGCAGCACTGCACAAGCCTGAGCGAGAGACGGCTGGAGCTGCAGGGCTGTCAGGGCTCAGTGGAAGCACCAGGATCAGCGCCAGGCTCCAGCTGGAGCTCGGCACTGATCCTGGTGCTTCTGAGCTCAGAAGAAGCGCTGATCAGCTGGAATGTTGCAGCATCTCCAGGGTCTTGTGATTTACATCCAGATGCTTGGCAACTGATTCATATTTATGATGGTCACAGTGTCCCAGGGTCATGTGAAGTGGCCAAAACCTGCTGCAACTACCCAGCAGAGGTGGGGGGGGGGAACAAAAACCAAACACTCCCCCCCACCCCACCCCCGATGCCAATCCTCAACAGGAATGCTCACAACTATGAAAACCTCGTACAGGAGGAAGAGCGCCACCGGGTGGGCAGGCAGGTATCTTGCTTGGCTGTGGCTTGGGGGCACTTTTTTCAGTGCCATTGTAACTTCAAACAGTCACTAAGCAAACTGTTATAAGTAGAGGACTACCTGTACTTCATCACTTTTTTCCTTTTTTTTTTTGTCAAGTTTTTGACAGCTTCCTAGGCGACTGGTGGTACTCGGATGCTGCCATATCCTAAAAGTGGTACAATGGGTGAAAAGGTTGAAAAGCCCTGCACTAACACACCCAATCGGTCTGTGCTTTATCTATTTTGGGAGTGAATTTTGCCTTGGCAGAGCTGGTGTAGCTCTATACTTGATGGAATCAGTTTTTTAAAAACTCTTTGTAACACTCCCACAAAAAGCCTCCCACTTCCCCAAATGCAGAAACCAGCCCACACATAACAATAGACGAATATTAAACCTCAAATCTTTTCATATCACTTCTTGTCTTGATACACTATAGAACTCTTCCCTGGCAAATCTTTTAAAATGTTCTAAACAGATTTTTAAAACGTATCCAGTAGAAACATACTGTTGATATTATGGATCAAAATACTTATTGGATAATAATTTGTTTATAATAGGGGCAACAATCTGAAAAGCCAATGGCTTTCTCTTATTATGTTTTTTTTTTCTTTTTCTATCAAGATATACTTAGATTCCATGGAGGCTATAATAAGCAGTTAGCAGAAACCATTCTGTATTCACACTGAGAATTAGCTTCCAAGTTCCAATGCTAACAAGTGACATATCCCCCAAAGCAGTAAATAATAAAAGTTTTGTTTCTGGGCCTTTTTTTCTATTGGATTTGTGTGGGTAGCTATTTTATTTATTGATTTGCTAAATTTATTTGCCACTCATCTTGCTGTGGGGCTACTCTAGGCAGCTTACAACAATAAAATGGAAAAAAAAATGATAAAAATGTAAACATAACAATAGCAAAGGACCAAAACAATAAAAATGAACAATGGAAGTACAATAATATGAAATTAAAAAGAGAGGCAGAGGGGGAGCAAGAAGCACAGGGGGAAGTTGAGGTTAGCTAATTAGTCCAGTGATGTACTTTCCTATTGTGCCTCCAGGCCTCTCTCTTGTGCCTCTCTCTGCACCTGTGGCCAAAATGCTGGCATATTCTTCAAAATGGAAAAGTCAGATGCCTTCTAGAAAAAACATCTCTGTAATTATGCAAACCTGTTCTCCTTTACTGACAAGAAGACTAGCTCTGAAACCACAACATGGCACTGTGGACTATTTATTGAATCAGAGCAGCAGTATCCACAAATCACCAAAAAAAGTAAGACGGAGATTATATACAGTATATACCATATTCTTTTCCTATGAAGAATTATTGTATATTCATCTATTTTTTACATTTTATTTGTAGGTAGCCCCAAGCAATTACAACAACATGGTAATAAAATAAGCAACAATGCTAACGGCATAGAGGTGCCTTGGATAAATGCCTACAAACAATTTGAGCGAAAATTATATTTTTGGTATCATTGGTATCATTAATAATCTAGATATACTGTAAGACATTACTGACCCATAAAATGTCAATGTGGAAATAATAGGACCACAAATGAACTACAAACAACACAACCTCAGTTTGGCTTAGTCTATCATGTTGTGCAACCCCACTTTGTAAAGTGATTTCTATTCCCAAAATTGTAAAATATGTTTAAAGAAAGCAAAAGAAGTCTTGATTCCAGAGGACAAGCCTAGTTATACTGACCTGTTCAAAGATGTAAGCTAAATGTGATCTCGAGCCAGTGCAAAAACACTTAACGTTTGGGGGCGGGGGGAATGGAAGCCACTTATATTCCATGAACTATTGATGAATGGATCTGACTGAACCCCACTAATAATGTTTTGTGGTGTACCTGAGGAGAGGTGTGTGGTTTAGAGCAGGGCTTTTCAACCTTTTCACCCATTGTACCACTTTTAGGATATGCCAGCATCCAAGGACCCCTAGTTGCCTAGCAAGGTGTCAAAAACTGACCAAAAAAAAAGAAGGAAAAAAGTGATGAAGTACAGGGAGTCCTCGACTTACAACAGTTCATTTAGTGACTGTTCAAAGTTACAATGGCACTGAAAAAAGTGCCCCCCAAGCCACAGCTGAGCAAGACACCTGCATGCTTGCCTGGCGGTGCTCTTCCTCCTGCCCGAGGTTTTCATTGTGATCATTTCTGTTGAGGATTGGCAGCGGGGGTGGGGTGGGGGGTGTTTGGTTTTTATTTCCCCCCCCTCTGCTGGATGGTTGCAACAGGTTTTGGCCACTTCACATGACCCTGGGACACTGTGACCGTCATAAATATGAATCAGTTGCCAAGCATCTGAATGTAAATCACAAGACCCTGGAGATGCTGCAACATTCCAGCTGATCGGTGCTTCTTCTGGACTCAGCAGAAGTGACAGGATCAGCGCCAGGATTAACGCCAAGCTCCAGCTGGAACCTGACACTGATCCTTATGCTTCCACTGAGCCGTGACAGCCCCGAAGAAGCACTGATCCTGGCGCTTTCACTGAGCCCTGACAGCCCTGCAGCTCCAGCCATCTCTCGCTCAGGCTTGTGTGGTGCTGCCACCAGTTCAGCTAATTCCCCTCCCCCGTTACCACTTTTCTAGGATGGTCGCGTACCACCTGCCATGTGCCAATGTACCACAGGTGGTACCCATACCACTGGTTGAAAAGCCCTGGTTTAGAGAGCACATTATTAGTTTGTCAAGAAAGAGGAATGGTGAGGAACTTCAAGAAGAACAGCTAGGAAGTTGCTAATGCTACATTCTGTCTCCCATCCCCAGGGGATCAAGGTGGATAAACAATGTGAGATATGTGAAATCATCACACAAATGTTTCACGCCCCATGTCTGCATCAGACTCCAAGATGCCACTATATAATGGCCATCACTTTGGCATGCTGCCACCTGAGATGGGTGTCTCATCCTGGTTTGTACATAAAGACAAATAGTATCTTGGAAGGTCTCTAAAGTTTGGCTTCAGCAGTCATATGTATGACATTGTGCGTGGAAAAAAAAACCACGGCTTCTTTAAAATAGTCATTCAAAGTACCACTGCCTAGTATATTTCTTAAGCGTAGCATCCTGTGTAGATGTAGCATATTACTTCTGATGTTAAAAAAAATAAATCTATAAAAGAGTATGGTACTTTATTATTCCATGGAACGAACGAAGCACTCAAATGCTAAATTGTTTCTAGTAAGCTATTTGGGTACTATGTGGATTAAAATGTAGTATCAGTTAATTGGATAACTCTGATATTAAATCAGGCAGCAGTTTAGCTGTCGGTTTGTATTCCGGTGTCTGGCTGGTCGGTGTGGGTGGGGGCAGTCTTAGGGATTCTTTGGTTGGGCTGTTTACTAATGGCTCCTTGGCAGTTTCTTGATTGGGGTATTGCTTACTTGATTGTTGGTCTGAAGGCGACCTTGGAGTTAATCTGTGCTGATCTGAGTGCTGATTACTGGTGGAGAGTTGCTGGAGTCTTTTTCCTCTTTTGGGCTGGTTGAGTGTCTCTTTTGCATAGTCTATAGATGTTGTTAATGTGTCTGTTGATGGCTGATTTGTCAGAGTGCCAGTCTTCTAGAAATTCCCTGGCATTTTGGGATTTGGCTAAACAGCAGGTAGTCCTCAACTTACAACAGTTCATTTAGTGACAACGTTCAAAGTTACAACGGCACTGAAAAAAATGACTTATGACCATTTTTCACCATTACAACGTTTGGCAACCGGTTCATACTTATGATTACTACTGTGTCCCAAGCTCACGTATGATCACCTTTTGTGACCTTCTGACAAGCAAAGTCAATAGGGAAGCCAGATTCACTTAACAACTGGGTTACTGATTTAGAAGCTGCAGTGATTCACTTGACAACTGTGGCAAGAAAGGTCATAAAACGGGGCAAAACTCACTTAACAAATGTCTCACTTAACAACAGAAATTTTGGGCTCAATTGTGGTCATAAGTCAAGGACTACCTGTACAGCTTGGATAAAGGAGGGGAAGAGTGGGGGCGGGAGAAAAAAGCTGAAATGAAAGAATTTGTTATAACAACAGAAAAAGTGAAGAAAGGGACAAGCAAGATCCAAACTCAGCCCAAACTATCAAGGCAATTAATGCCTGGGCAATTCCAGTCATAGATATATAGTGAGAATAATGGACTGAACCTAACCAGAACTAAAGACCTGGATAGGAACACTAGAAAAATAATCATAATGAATCAAGCCCCTCACCCACACAACAACGTTGACTGACCTTATTTACCAAGAAGTGTAGAGGGACATGTAGTGTTGCAAGTATACCAGACAGTTGAAGACAAAAAAGTGATGGAAGAACAGTGAAAAAGATGCACTGAAGCTAGTATAATAGGAAGGCTTACTGCATACAGAAGAGATGAAATTGCTATAAGACAGACATGTCAAACACAAGGCCCGGGGGCCGGATTCGGCCCGCGAAGTGGTTTCATGTGGCCCGCGAAGCCATCCTGGAAACAGTGAGGGAATGGCCCCCACTGCCTTGGCCCTGGCCCAGAGACCCTCCTTCTGCCAGAGACCCTCAGATCTGTCCCACTCCAGCCTAAGCCCCCATAGGCACCCTTGATGCGAACGATGTAGAGCTGGCCATGCCCACCCAGTAGGCCATACACACTCTAGCCACGCCCACCCAGTAGGCCATGCCCACCCTAGCCATACCTACCCAGCCCCTTGAGGGCAACGGCAATGCTGGTGCGGCCCTCAATGAAATTGAGTTTGACAGGAAAGTTGAAGAAAGAGAGAGAGAGGAGCTAACTTTGGCTTCATAAGACCAAGCCTTAAGAATAAATGCATACAAAGCAAGAATTGAGAAGACAACAGCAGCAAATGCCATCTCTGCAAGGAAGCTGAAGAAACACTGGGCCATCTAGTTAGCTACTATAAGACAAGCAATGACATGACAAAGCAACAATGGTGACTTGCCATATCTGCCAGAAGTATCACCTGCCTGGAAGCAAAAGTGGTGTGACCACAAAACAGACAAAATAATAGAAAATCAAAAAGGGCTCGGGGACTTTAGAATTCAAACAGACAAACATCCACCATGCAACACTCCAGACTTAACAATTATTGATAAGATAGCAAAAAAGTCTGGATTGTGGACATTGCAATACCTGGAGAGAGAGCAGTATAGAAGAGAAACAACTGAAGAAAGTTACAAAATTACAAAATACCTGCAAACAGAAATAGAATGATTGTGGCAAAAGAAGTAGAATGACTATGTCAAAATAAAGCAAAAATAGGGCCAACAGTAATAGGTGCCTTGAGTGCAATCCCAAAAACAATTGAAACATCACTAGAACTCTATCGGCATTGAGAAAATCAGTCAGTTAATTGCAAAAAAAAAGGTTTACTGGGAACAGTTTACATTTTATGGCAGTGATGGCGAACCTTTTAGAGACCGAGTGCCCAAACTGCAACCCAAAACCCACTTATGTATCATTGGGTGCTGAGTGGGCGTGGCCCTCTGGGTGGGCGTGGCCCATTGGGTGGGCATGGCTGAGGTGGTAATGGCAGACTGGTTGGGACTAAAAAGTTCAATCAATCAATTCCAACTTTGCAAGATCTTTTTTTTGCCCCGCGAAAAGTTGAAATTGATTGATTGAACCTTTTTTTTTTTGCACACGGCGGCAGAGGCCTAAAGCGAAAAGGTTTTATAAAACCCAACTGAAGGCCTAGGACTGGGTCGATGGGGTGCGTGCCCACAGAGAGGGCTCTGCGTGCCACCTGTGGCACCCGTGCCACAGGTTTACCACCACGGTCCTATGGCAACACCTCTAACACCATTAAACACCCACACCTGCCTATTCCAGGTCCTTGGGAGGAACTTGATAGGTGGACAAAAATGCCAAATCCAGTCTGAACATCTGATTGATGGTGCATGGAACAACAACAACAACAACAACAATAATACTAATAATAATATATCTCATCCTTAAACAATCTTCTGCAGTGTCTCTTCCCTCTCCCATCATGGTTAAGAAATTATCGCTCTAAGCTACTTGGAATTAACTTTATGATGGAACTGTGAAGTAAAAAAGGATGTGTTCCTTATTAGACAACAATTAAAACTTTTTCCAGTCTGCCAAGCCCACCCTTTTCCATTTTGGGTATCTGAAAAAGTACTTTTTCTAATCCTGCTCAGTGCCACTTGCTAGATAAAATCTTGGCACAGGAGACCCAGATCCTGTTTTGTGACACATTTAGGAAATTAGTTGAATGGCCTCAAGCAAATAACAGCTTATCATACAATTATTACTCTTCTCTGAAAAATGAAACTTACAGTAGCCTTCATCATAAGGATTAAATATTTAAATATAAATACTGGAGAGTTACTGTTCATATAGCGTAAGACAAAATAACACAATCATTTGTGGTGATGACAAAAATCACAACATAGAGTACACTCTTTTGCATGCTTGCACAGTTTCTCTAGTAAATAATTTCCTGTCTGCTAATAGTAGCCTGAAATCTGTTTATATGGTTGACGGCTAGGAATTCATTTTTTTCACACAACCATAGAGAGAAATAAAACAGAATGTGTTGCAAAAAAATGCTGAAGACTGAAAACACAGATATGTAGACACTTCAATTCTGGTTAGCATTTATAAAGTCTTATATAAGTAAAGTGCTTTCCTTTCCACTGTCAGTTCTAAGTGAGAAATATCCTGACTGCAAGCAACAAACATTGAGAGAAGCAGCAGCGCTATGGGCAGAATGTACCAAAGAAATACCTTACATGCCCTCCTAACTTCACATCCCACTCACTATAACAAAATGGGACAGGATCTGGAAGAGACTGCATTTAGAAGTCATGAAAAGAAAAGATAACCCCTTCACGCCTTTTCTTATTCCTGCAAAGAATCTAATCTCTTCAACTAGAATATGAATTCTACCCTCCTGTGATTGGTGACTACAGATGAGGAGAAAAAAAATTAGAAAGTAGCAATTGGTTTTGAAGAAGTTCCATAGAGGGTTAAGGAACGATATTTGGTCTGTGCATAAATTGGTTCACGTGATACTCTACTTTTTGCAAATTAGTTTCCAGTCCATTAATGTGTTTGAGACCAATGAATGTATTTCAATCTACAAATTAGTCTTCTGCTGCTTCCCTTTTATAACAGTATAATAAAAACACTGATCACTTCAGAACTATACTACTTTGGGCAAATCCTTTGATCTCTTTTATATTTCATTTGTACCTTTCAACAGGCTTCACTGTGTGGACCAGCCAGAAGCTTTGAGATCCTTCCCTGGCTGGGTACTTTTCTTGTAATAGATCACTGTTAAAATGCTACTTACATTATTTTAAAGCCAGTCTCTTGAATTTTTCTGCCAATCACCAGTGTCATTAATTTTAACCTCTGCAGAAAAATCTCATTCATCCAGACATATTTAAGAAACTCCATTTAATTGAAAAGTGCCAGATCATTATTGAACATGATCCAAGTATGATCTTTAGGTATTCACAGTCTATACAGTCTTACTATTTATAAAGATTTGCCAGTCTGGATTTCATTTATGAGAACAGGATAGTGCAGAGGTTAAAGTTAAGGTATTGGGATTTAAGTCTCTACTAAACAAAACAAAACTCACTGGGAGATTTTGAACAAGTTACTGTTTCTTATTGCAACCTAATATGTTTTCTTAAGCGATTACACTGAAGGGAAGCTGATCGTGAATGTTACCAAGTTTCTAGAAAAAAAACAAGTAATAGTTAAATAAATAAGGGTCATAAAGTCAAATAAGATCACAAAGGTGGATCTTCATAAAAATAATAGAAAATACCTGAGTAAAAATTTGTGTAGCACTTTCCCCATAATCTTTGCCCCACTAGAAGGAAATATATTCACTGTATATCTAATAAGTAAAATGCACATCTGAACTGATTCTTTCATCTCTGCTCCTACTGAGATACTCTTATATCTACTCTACGGACAGAAGTAATCTAGAACAAGCATGAACAAGGAATCTTCTTGATCTGAGAGGTGCTCAAGATATGCTAAAGAACCATATTCCATTTCCAGCAAAATTTCACAGAAAAGGTGTAAAGAGACACAGGGTGTCTTGTGGTTGTCTTCAGAAAAAAAGCTAAATGATTGTCTGCCAGCCTTCCCTCACTTGGTTTTCCTTCAGAGGTGTTGTTGTTGTTGTTGTTGTTGTTAGTTGCGAAGTCGTGTCCGACCCATCGTGACCCTATGGACAATGTTCCTCCAGGCCTTCCTGTCCTCTACCATCTTCTGGAGTCCAGTTAAGCTCACGCTTACTGCTTCAGTGACTCCATCCAGCCACCTCATTCTCTGTCGTCCCCTTTTTCTATTGCCCTCAATCTTTCCCAGCATTAGGCTCTTCTCCAGTGAGTCCTTCCTCCTCATTAGGTGGCCAAAGTATTTGAGTTTTAGCTTCAGGATCTGGCCTTCTAAAGAGCAGTCAGGGTTGATCTCCTCTAGGACTGACCGGTTTGATCGCCTTGCAGTCCAAGGGACTCGCAGGAGTCTTCTCCAGCACCAGAGTTCAAAGGCCTCAATTCTTTTGCGCTCAGCCTTTCTTATGGTCCAACTTTCACTGCCATACATTGCAACTGGGAAGACCATAGCCTTGACTATACGCACTTTTGTTGACAGGGTGATGTCTCTGCTTTTTAGTGTGCTGTCTAGATTTGCCATGGCTTTCCTCCCTAGGAGCAAGCGTCTTTTAATTTCTTGACTACAGTCCCCATCTGCAGTGATCTTGGAGCCCAGGAAAATAAAATCTGTCACTACCTCCATTTCTTCCCCATCTATTTGCCAGGAATTAAGAGGGCCGGATGCCATGATCTTAGTTTTCTTAATGTTTAGTTTCAACCCAACTTTTGCACTCTCCTTCTTCACTTGCAACAAGAGACTCTTCAGTTCCTCTTCACTTTCTGCCATTAGAGTGGTATCATCTGCATATCTTAGGTTGTTGATATTTCTTCCAGCAATCTTAATTCCAACTTTTGATTCATCTAGCCCTGCCTTTCTCATGATGTGCTCTGCATATAAGTTAAATAGGCAAGGCGACAGTATACAGCCTTGCCGGACTCCTTTCCCAATTTTGAACCAATCAGTGGTTCCGTGTCCAGTTCTCCCTGTTGCTTCTTGGCCCGCATATAGGTTTCTCAAGAGACAAATAAGATGGTCTGGTACTCCCATCTCTTTAAGAACTTGCCACAGTTTGTTATGATCCACACAATCAAAGGCTTTAGCATAGTCAATGAAGCAGAAGTAGATGTTTTTCTGGAACTCTCTAGCTTTTTCCATGATCCATCGTATGTTGGCAATTTGATCTCTAGTTCCTCTGCCTCTTCGAAATCCTGCCTGTACTTCTGGTAGTTCTCGATCCACATACTGCTGGAGTCTAGCTTGTAGGATTTTAAGCATAACTTTACTAGCATGAGAAATGAGTGCAATGGTGCGATAGTTTGAACATTCTTTGGCACTGCCTTTCTTTGGAATTGGAATGTAAACTGATCTTTTCCAATCCTGTGGCCACTGTTGAGTTTTCCAAATTTGCTGGCAAATTGAGTGTAGCACTTTTACTGCATCGTCTTTTAAGATTTTGAATAGCTCAGCTGGAATACTGTCACCTCCACTAGCTTTGTTGTTGCTCAGCTTTTCTAAGACCCACTTCACTTCACATTCTAGGATGTCTGGCTCGAAGTCAGTGACCACCTCATTGTGATTATCAGGGACGTTAAGCTCATTCTTGTATAGTTCTTCTGTGTAATTTTGCCATCTCTTCTTAATCTCTTCTGCCTCTGTTAGGTCCCTGCCATTTTGGTCCTTTATCATGCCCATTTTTGCATTGAACGTTCCCTTCATCTCTCCAATTTTCTTGAAAAGATCTCTGGTCCTCCCTATTCTATTGTTTTCTTCTATTTCTTTGCACTGTTCATTTAAGAAGTCATTCTTATCTCTTCTAGCTATTCTCTGGAATTCTGCATTCAATTGGGCGTATCTTTCTTTTTCTCCCTTGCCTTTTGCTTCCCTCCTTTCCTCAGCTATTTGCAAAGCTTCCTCAGACAGAGGCAGTATGCCGAAGCCAGAACCGGGAGAACCTGCACGAGCTTGAAGTGATGTCTGCAGGTATGAGACCAACAACGACCGATAGGGAAAGGCCCCCGGGGTCCCTAGTGCAAACCGTAGCTAGGTATAAGGGGTCACTAGCGGTCCATCAAATACTTAAACTGAAGGTCAAAATCAAAGTCCAGCTCCAAGGGGTCCCCTGCAAAATGGAGGTCGACTCGGGATCTTCGGTCTCCCTCATTTCGTTAAAAACCTTTCGGGAAATTTGCCGCCAATGTAAGCAGCAAATTCCCTTACAACCCACCCAAATACACCTAGCCGATTTCCAAAAAGCCCCCATCACACTTAAGGGAAAAGCTAAGATCCAGGTGGAGTTTAAACATTTCAAGGGATTTTTAACAATTCTAGTAACCCAGGGGAACCAAACTAGCCTAATAGGCCTCGACTGGTTCGAGGCCTTAGGAATTGCCCTAACCGGAGTTAACGCAACCCAGGCCGCAAGCCTCGAGGACGTATGCAATCAATTTGCGGACGACTTCGATGGCTTGCTCGGGAGGTATACAGGTCCCCCAGTATCCCTAAAATTAAATCCCGAAATATTACCAATAAGATTAAAAGCCAGAAGAGTCCCGTTCGCGCTCAAAAGTAAAATTGAGAGCGAACTAGACCGACTGGTTGAACTCGGGGTTCTAGAACCGGTCGAGGGCGGCACTTGGGAGACCCTTATAGTAACCCCAATTAAACCTAACAGACAAATAAGAATTTGCACCGACTATAAGGCCACCCTAAACCGAGCGTTGAATTCGTATGTTTACCCGATCCAAGCAGTAAAAGACGTCCTCGCGGCTATACGATCAGGCGCCATCTTCGCCAAGCTGGACTTGGTGCAAGCGTATTTGCAACTACCCGTCACCCAGGAAACCGCAGATGCGCAGACTATCGTTACCCACCGCAGGGCATTCAAAGTGAAGTGCCTGCAGTTTGGGATTTCGGCAGCCCCGGGAATTTTCCAAGAAATTATGGAAAAAACCCTTAAAGGAATCCCCGGGGTCTGCCCTTACTTCGACGACATACTAATAGCAGGCGAGTCAGAAGCAGACCTAGCAGACAGATTGCGCGAAGTCCTAGGCAGATTCAGAGCAGCGGGGCTCAAACTAAAAAGAGACAAATGCTCTATTGGGGTACCCTCTGCAGAGTTCCTGGGATATAAGATCGACTCCCAAGGAATCCACCCCACCGACACAAAAATAAAAGCCATTAAATCCGCCCCCACTCCAAAAAACAAACAGGAATTACAAGCCTTTTTGGGACTGCTAATTTTGTATCATACATTCTTGCCCCATAAGGCAACTATAGCGGAACCCCTTTTCTGCAAATATAACAACTGCATTCAAATTAAAACTACCAAAACATTTTTTATCAATATTGAATTTATCTTAGGTTTTACATCTCCTCCCTGTCATTAAAAAGTATAGTTATTCTGACCCATATATTGCAGTGCTTGCACCAAAGCATTTGTTCATCCTGTCATTCTCTATCATCCACATCCTATCATTGTGAAGTCATTCTACAAAGATAATTTTCAGAGCATAGGATCTGCCTCATAACTTATTTTTTCAACACTTTTTATTTTTTGAAACATATAGACCTGTTAGCAATGTCATATCCATCAGAAACTTATTTTTAAATTTATAGAAAATGTCCAGGTTTCAGGAACATGCTAGTTATTATATATTTTCATTCATTCATTAACGTAAGTAGATATCTGAAAGCATAGCCATCAGAAAGAACAGGATTTTTTTTAAAAAAAAATATATTTACAAGCTGTATAATATTAAATAAAAACTTTGATGGAAATTGAGGTCAGTACTGCATATTAGAGTATCTTGTATCAAACCATTATTAAAATCAAGTCTATATCTAATACTGATATCCAATATTGATATCCAATATCAAATATTAAGAGACAGTTTTGTTTAGCAATAGCAATAGCATTTAGACTTATATACTGCTTCACAGTGCTTTACAGCCCTCTCTAAGCAGTTTACAGAGTCAGCATATTGCCCCCAATAATCTTGGTCCTCATTTTACCGACCTCGGAAAGAGGGAAGACTGAATCAATCTTGAGTCGGTGAGAATCGAACTGCTGAACTGCTGGCAGTCGGCAGTCAGCAGAATTACTCGACCCAGCTTCTGCCAACCTAGCAGTTCGAAAGCACGTAAAAATGCAAGTAGAAAAATAGGGACCACTATGGTGGGAAGGTAACAGCGCTCCGTGTGCCTTTGGCGTCTAATCATGCCGGCCACATGACCATGGAGACGTCCTCAGACAAGCGCTGGCTTTTCGGCTTTGAAACGGAGATAAGCACCGGCCCCTAGAGTTGGAAACGACTAGCACACATGTGCGGGGTAACCTTTACCTTTACCTTACTGCATTCTAACCACTGCGCCAGCACAGTTGGTTAAAGTGCTGGTCTAGAACCCAGAAGAGTATGAGTTCTAGTTCTGCTTTAGGCATGAAAGCCAGCTCAATGACCTTAGGCCAGTTACTCTTTCCCTTAGCTCAACTCACCTTACAGGATTGTTGTTCTGGAGAAAATAGAAGGAGGAAGGAGTATTAGGTTTATTCACCATGATGTAGGGGAAAAAAAGATGGGATAAAAATCTAAAAACATTAACAATAGTGATCAATATAATATAAATAAGTCAGAATGAACCATTGACAAAAATTTCTGTCTTTTCTAATGTGTCTGTCATTATTTAACAAATCAGGGGAAAGCAAATGAATGAAAGCCTTATGTTAAAGAAGAAACCCAAACTTCAGATGTGCTTAAAGTCCATATGTAGAATTATAATCCATAAGCAGTTTCCAAGTTGAATTAAATTCTGTACCAGATTTGTTTTTCAAATGTAAAGTTATTTTTGATATTAATGCCTACTCCCACACTTTAATTTGCTATGGTTCTAAAGAGGGAATTATGTGTGATTTCCAATAAAAGGGATAATTTGTCCTGGCAGCTGGTTTCATATACCGAGCCAACTCAGTACACTTTGTAGGGATATGCGATTTGGGGATGTTTAAGAGAAAAACAGCTGGCAGAAAAGAGAATTCAACTTTTAAAATGTGTTTATTTCTAAATTTCTTCCACACTTTTTTGAGCTTTCTAACACTGCCACCAGATATGAAAGAATGATCTGGACTGATTATTGCATTTCTAACAGTTTTTATAAAAATGTGTTTATCAATTATGGCAGTCAGCACTGGAGTAATAGCAAAATATCTTGTATCCATTTTCTGTAAGTGTAAATATTCATGGCAAATTTAACATTTGTCTTCCATCAATTTTCCCATTGTTGCATATTAATTATCCTGTTTAAATTCTTCATTCTTTAAAACACACAATATTTAACTTCTTGGGTTTCTGGGTTGTATTTTGCGAACAAGTTGTAAATCAGCTCCAGCAGCTGTTTGGGATTTCTACATTTTTCAAATTAAGTCAGTTCTCTTAAGTAATCCATTTTGTTTTTGTTATTTCTTTTGTAAGCTTTTTTTAAAAAACCATATAATAGAGTTTAGCAATTCCTTGGTGCCTGTCTATGCTATGAATAAGAATCATGATATGAAAGATGCAGATACAGTTTAGAACAGTTCATTTAGTGACTTCAAAGTTACAACGGCACTGAAAGAAGGGAGTTATGACCGTGTTTCACACTTATGACCATTCTGGTATCCCCAAGGTCCGGTGATCAAAATTCAGACCCTTGGCGACTGACTCATATTTATGATGGCTGCCGTGTCCCAGGGTCATGTGACCAACGTCTAGCAACCAAAGTCAGTGGGGAAAGCCAATTCACTTAACAACCACATCACTAACTTAACAACTGCAGTGACTCACTTAAAAACGATGACAAGAAAGGTGGTAACATGGGGCAAATTCATTTTAACAAATGTCTTGCTTAGCACCAGAAATTTTGGGCTCAATTGTGGTCGTAAGTTGAGGACTGCCTGTACTGTCTCACGTGCATATATAAATCCCCCGTATATAGAAAGACATCTAATCTACTGGCTACTGAGCTAATTAAAATTGTGGTATAAACCCATTGGAAAAACATAATTACTGATGAATGGTGAATAATGGTTTTGAAGGCTATCAGGTCTCTTTGTTTGTAACCTTCTACTGGGCCAAATTGGAAGGTAGAGGGCAACCATTATTGAACCAAGGGAACACACCTGGGACAATTTACAAAATGCCGGGGCCCATGAACCCCATGGAGATGAAATTTTAGAAAGTGTTTCAGCACCGCCATGCTGCTGCTTCTTCAGCACCATAGATGCACTGCCGTGATCAGCTGCGGTCACGTGATCCTCATCTCCAGCTCTCCCTGACGGCTTTGCAGAAGTCAGTGAGGAGGCAGGTAGGAACCGTCAAGCTGAGCAGGAATGCCAATGCTCTCTGCCACCTTCCCACTAGCAAAGCTTATGCCAGTGGGAAGTTTGCAAGGAAAAAGTCAACGGAGAAGCTGGCAGGGAAGGTTGCAAGTTTCTCAAGTTAGTCTAGTCTCACCCATGCAGCCTCCTGTTTTCCCTCTGCCCTCCTGCTGCACTGGACGCTTGTGCATTTAGTAGAGGAATGTGTTTGGTAGAAACAGAAATCGATGAGCCTTTAAATGTGTGAGAAAGAAGACCAGATGCTGCCTGCAGCAGAGAGGAGACAACCGAGGACACATTTTAGTCCCGACTGACACGGAGCAGATGTGTAACAATAACTGATGAAAGTAAACATCCCAGGGGGCATCTTTAGTGTGCTCTATGGGGTTTCATTTCTTTCTGTGTTTGCCAGCTTTGGTCCATATTAGGTGGGTTGTTTGCTCTTGTTGCTTCTCTAAGTCATTCTGGGCAATGGTACTGGAGCAGCTGCTCACCTGGGACGGTTTTATTTTCTGCCTGGTGATTGCCATTATCAGAAGCCGTTGCGGGCTAATTGGCTAGCTGTGGTGTGACTCCTCACCAGCCAGTGGATCCAGCAGCTGAGTCTGAGGAATTAGATGAGGAGGAGGGGCCTGGAGTGACATTAGACTCAGAGGAAGGCTCTGAGGAGCTCCAAGACTTAAGTTGGATGAGGAGCCTGGCCCCTCTACTCACGCTCAGGCCGAGACACAGCTATGCTGGGAGCCTGAGTTGGACAGCTGGAAAAAATTCCAGATGCATGAATGCGTAGGCAAGAGAAGCGAGTAGGACAGAGGAATGCAATGGGGTGGCTCCAAAGGCAAAGGAGAAGGCATTAGGAAGCCATGCCTTGGCTGAATTATAAAAGGAAAGGTGTGGGAGGTGTTGGTTGCTGAAGGCAACCATTCATGTTGAGGATCGAGTTTCTGTGGACTGTGTTTGTTTGCCTTGGACATTGACTCAGGTCTGTGAGAATAAAAGGGGTGTTTTTTTTCTTGCGGTTCTTGCCTGTTTCTTGGAAGAGGGGTTTCTCCTTGTGAGCATAACAAGGACTCATGTAGGCTGGGACAGAACAGGCTGCGATGTTCTTTCAGCTCTATATTGGTGCTGGTGGAGATGTGGCTCTTGCAGCAATAGGCAAGCTGCCCTTGGGACAGTAGAAATCCCACTTCCCAGATGTGAAAAAGACTCTTCCTCTAAAAAATGAGGGAAGGGCAGATCAGCATTGTCTGGTTATAGTTGGGGACCAAGCTTTCATTTTGCTATCCTCTGCTGTTGGTGGTTTGAGAGACATGGGATGTCAGTCCCAGGTACCATTCAAAAAAGTAAGTAAACGTTTATTATTAGCATGATGGCTTTTTACAATAACCAGAAAAACCACACTGCTTCGGACCTGGATTCAGTCTATGAAACAACCTAAAAAGTCACTGAGGCAGAACCCACAAATGAAGTGTCTTGAGAAAAATAGTTCCTTTGGTGTGATAGGTGCCTCTGATTTGCAAGAGGCACAATAGAAAGTTGAGCTTCCAAATTCTACTTCCCCTCCTTTTGCAACAATAGAGGCAAGAACTTGTTATGTATTACTGTACGAATTAACGTTATGTATTAACGATATGGTTGTTTATGCATTAAGTGTTTAAGTACATGAGGTAAACTGGCAGCTTTTGACAGCTGTCAAAAGCTGCCGAGGGCTAATGTGCAAGCGTGATGGTTTGACAGCTCTCAGCTGTCAAAGCGCTCGTAAACAGTGCAGGCGTGGCTAACAGTGACAGCTCTGGCTGTCAAAACCAGCCACCGCCGATTGGCCCTCGCCGACCGCGGGAAACCGGCACGGTTCGGATTGGCTAGCCAGCGTGCCAGCTGGGGTATAAAAGCAGGCGCTGGAAGACTGTCAAGCGCCCGGTTCCTCACCATTAAAGATTATTAAACTTGAGCCAGCTGTCTCGCGTGATCCTTACTGAAGACACTTCACTGGCGATGAGGATGGGATCCACTGCTGCGCAAAGCTGAAGTCACTAGCCGGGGAAAGAGAATCTCTTCCAAGGCTCAGACCTAGTCACAGCTGAAGTCACTGAGCGGGAAGTTCAACTTCCTCAAAAACGCTCGCGAAGCAGTACCCAGATCCGGAACAGCATTGCCAACCTCGGGTATATCCGTGAGTTTGACATTCGTCACCCAGAATGTTGGGAGTCGCACTGGGGCCAGGTCGAGAGGTTCCTGCTGGTCAACAAAATCACGGAGGATCGGTCCAAGGCAGCGGCACTCCTCTGCCTCAGCGGACCGGCCGTGTATGATGTGGCCGTCGGACTTTTCAGCCCGACATGGCATGGGTCCGGAGTACCTCGGGGACCACCTGCTACCAGCGTCAACTTCCCTCCGCCCTGTGCGCTCCCACAGAGAGGGCCTCCTCAGGGTGCCACCGGTCAGAGAATGTTGGCTGGTGGCCCCCAGGGGGAGGGCCTTCTCTGTGGGCGCCCCGGCTTTATGGAATCAGCTGCCGGTTGAGCTCCAGATGGCACCTGACCTTCGCTCCTTCCGACGCGGTCTGAAGACCTTTTTATTTGAACAAGCTGGCCTGGCCTGATGGGGGATGTATTGGGGTTTTTATTGTGGATTTTTTATATTGTTATCTATTATTTTAGTTCGGGCTTCTATTTAATACTTTTTAAATTTTTGTACTTTGTATTTTTTATGTGCCCTGTTCACCGCCCTGAGTCCTTCGGGAGAAGGGCGGTATACAAATATAATAAAATAAATAAATAAATAAAAATATGCGGAACTCACAGAAGGGCTAAGTAAGCATTTCATGCCGACTAAATCTGAACTCTTCTGGCGTGTGAACTTTGCACGACGGTGCCAACTCCCAGAGGAATCAGCCACAGATTTCATAGCGGGGGTCCGGCATGCCGCTCGGAGATGCTGGTTCCCAGATTTGGAGGACCGCATCCATGACCAGATAGTCATTGGGCTTAAGGATGAGCGACTGCAAAAGAAGCTGGTCGCGAAGCCCACCTTGAGTTTGGCCGAGGTATCCATGGAAATCATGGCTTACGAGGATAGCCACTGTGAAACAACCGGACGACCAGGGAACAGACCATTCAGGTCCATACACCAGGAGGACATAGCCCCCAGCAACTTCGGGGACAATGACGTTCTGACCGATGTGGATGCTGTCCAACGGAGGTTCGAAAAACTCCAGACCTGCCGCGACGGCTGCGGGGGCTTGCCAAGCAACAAAACCTCCAGCAAAAACCCCAATTACCAAAGGGGCAATCCCCAAGAAAACCTGCCCAGATGCGCCAGCTGTGGAGGAAGCCACCCCAGGGCCACCTGCCATTTCCATAGCGCAAAATGCCACGGCTGTGGCAAAACTGGGCACCTCAGAGCTGTATGCCGAAGCCAGAACCGGGAGAACCTGCACGAGCTTGAAGTGATGTCTGCAGGTATGAGACCAACAACGACCGATAGGGAAAGGCCCCCGGGGTCCCTAGTGCAAACCGTAGCTAGGTATAAGGGGTCACTAGCGGTCCATCAAATACTTAAACTGAAGGTCAAAATCAAAGTCCAGCTCCAAGGGGTCCCCTGCAAAATGGAGGTCGACTCGGGATCTTCGGTCTCCCTCATTTCGTTAAAAACCTTTCGGGAAATTTGCCGCCAATGTAAGCAGCAAATTCCCTTACAACCCACCCAAATACACCTAGCCGATTTCCAAAAAGCCCCCATCACACTTAAGGGAAAAGCTAAGATCCAGGTGGAGTTTAAACATTTCAAGGGATTTTTAACAATTCTAGTAACCCAGGGGAACCAAACTAGCCTAATAGGCCTCGACTGGTTCGAGGCCTTAGGAATTGCCCTAACCGGAGTTAACGCAACCCAGGCCGCAAGCCTCGAGGACGTATGCAATCAATTTGCGGACGACTTCGATGGCTTGCTCGGGAGGTATACAGGTCCCCCAGTATCCCTAAAATTAAATCCCGAAATATTACCAATAAGATTAAAAGCCAGAAGAGTCCCGTTCGCGCTCAAAAGTAAAATTGAGAGCGAACTAGACCGACTGGTTGAACTCGGGGTTCTAGAACCGGTCGAGGGCGGCACTTGGGAGACCCTTATAGTAACCCCAATTAAACCTAACAGACAAATAAGAATTTGCACCGACTATAAGGCCACCCTAAACCGAGCGTTGAATTCGTATGTTTACCCGATCCAAGCAGTAAAAGACGTCCTCGCGGCTATACGATCAGGCGCCATCTTCGCCAAGCTGGACTTGGTGCAAGCGTATTTGCAACTACCCGTCACCCAGGAAACCGCAGATGCGCAGACTATCGTTACCCACCGCAGGGCATTCAAAGTGAAGTGCCTGCAGTTTGGGATTTCGGCAGCCCCGGGAATTTTCCAAGAAATTATGGAAAAAACCCTTAAAGGAATCCCCGGGGTCTGCCCTTACTTCGACGACATACTAATAGCAGGCGAGTCAGAAGCAGACCTAGCAGACAGATTGCGCGAAGTCCTAGGCAGATTCAGAGCAGCGGGGCTCAAACTAAAAAGAGACAAATGCTCTATTGGGGTACCCTCTGCAGAGTTCCTGGGATATAAGATCGACTCCCAAGGAATCCACCCCACCGACACAAAAATAAAAGCCATTAAATCCGCCCCCACTCCAAAAAACAAACAGGAATTACAAGCCTTTTTGGGACTGCTAATTTTGTATCATACATTCTTGCCCCATAAGGCAACTATAGCGGAACCCCTGCATAGGCTACTGGACAAGGGAAACCCCTGGTCCTGGTCCCCCCAGCACGACACCAGTTTCCAGCACTTAAAAAGTCTACTCACAAGAAATGCCACAGTAACGCTATTCAGGGAAGAACTTCCCCTGTGCATAGCATGCGATGCTTCCCCATATGGGATCGGAGCAGTTCTAAGTCACTTGACTGAGAACGGAACTCAAAAACCAATTGCATTTTACTCTAGAACACTGTCAAAACCGGAGCGTAATTACGCGCAAATAAATAGGGAGGCTTTAGCGATAGTTGCCGGCATGAAAAAATTTCACGACTACCTGTATGGACGGCAATTTACAATCTTCACAGACCACAAACCACTGTTAGGAATCTTTACATGGGATAAGCAGACGCCCCAAATTCTCTCTCCCCAAATATTAAGGTGGTCTACCTTTCTATCTGCGTATTCGTTCAAATTAATCCACAAGCCAGGGAAAGAAATGGGGCATGCTGATGGGCTTAGTAGACTTCCCCTTCCTACCAATGATCCCGACCCCGCCCCAGTGGGCAATATCCTTGCCATTTTAGAACTACCAGAATGCCCATTATCCGCTAAGGATATAGCCACCGCCACAACCACGGACAAAACCATTAGCAGAGTTCTAAACTGGGTCACCTCTGGTTGGCAAATAAAATCCCCCGGTCTTGAATTCCTGCCATATTTCTCAAGAAGACAGGAACTGTCTTCCCATCTGGGGTGCGTACTATGGGAAAATAGGGTCGTAGTCCCTGACAAACATAGACCCAAAGTTTTACGCACATTGCATGAAGGACACCCGGGGACAGTAAAAATGAAGGCATTGGCGAGAAGCTACGTCTGGTGGCCTGGCATCGATAAAGATATCGAGGCACATGTAGTTGGATGCTACCCCTGCCAACTAACCAGACCTGCACATCCACACGCCCCAGTTCATAAGTGGGAGGCAACAAAAAATCCTTGGTCCCAGGTGCACCTAGATTTTGTGGGACCCTTCCAGGGACAAGTATTTTTGATAGCAGTTGATAGCTACTCCAGGTGGCTGGAGGTCGTGCCTGTCAGCAGCACAACTACGGCTGCCACAGTACAAGTTCTGAGGGGGCTTTTTGCCACACATGGCCTTCCGGATGCAGTGGTCTCAGATAACGGCCCCCAATTTACTTCCCGCGAATTCCAGATTTTCACCAGGGAGAACTCTATTAGGCATGTCACGTCGGCTCCCTTCCACCCCTCGACGAATGGCTTGGCTGAGGTTATGGTGAAATCCACGAAAGACGCGCTATGGAAAATCATCATGGGGAACTGGTGCCGCAGGTTGGCCCAATTCCTTCTTGCCCAGCACACCACCCACTACACGGCTACAGGGAAGTCACCAGCAGAACTTCGTTGGGGGCGACGCCTGGTGACCAGACTGGACCGATTGCACCCCGACAGGGCAACAGCGGATCCTGAACAACCTCTTCCACACAGAACATTTGCAAGGGGTCAAACTGTCTGGGCAAGAAACTATGGGGGAGGGAACAAATGGATTCCAGGGGTTGTAACTGAGCAAACGGGGCCCTTATCATACTTGATTGACACTGGCGATAATTGCCCCTTACGTCGGCATATCGACCAACTTCGGCAGCACAGCACTCAAAACATGGGGGAAAGGGACAGCGGGTCATTTCCAACCCCGAGCACCATGCCCAAATGGAATAACACCCCCCGCGCAACACCCCCAATAAGCTCGAGCAACGGCGGAAACCAGGGATCTCCGGATCCAGACCCCACACAAGTAATGGCGCATCCAGAACCGAGGGAAGGGGAACCGAACGCAACAACACCCCTTCGCCGTTCAGTAAGAACCAAGAAACCCCCGGCATACTTAAGAGACTATGAATGGGGCATAAGTAAACGACAACCAAAAGGGGGTAACCTCACCAGTTCAGGGGAGGGGTAAGGGGTGTTATGTATTACTGTACGAATTAACGTTATGTATTAACGATATGGTTGGTTATGCATTAAGTATTTAAGTACGTGAGGTAAACCGGCAGCTTTTGACAGCTGTCAAAAGCTGCCGAGGGCTAATGCGCAAGCGCGATGGTTTGACAGCTCTCAGCTGTCAAAGCACTCGTAAACAGCGCAGGCGTGGCTAACAGTGACAGCTCTGGCTGTCAAAACCAGCCGCCGCCGATTGGCCCTCGCCGACCGCGGGAAACCGGCGCATTTCGGATTGGTTAGCCAGAGTGCCAGCTGGGGTATAAAAGCAGGCGCTGGAAGACTGTCAAGCGCCCGGTTCCTCACCATTAAAGATTGTTAAACTTGAGCCAGCTGTCTCGCGCGATCCTTACCGAAGACACTTCAGAACTAATCTGGAAGGTAACTGCCTTCGAGTCAGTTTTGAATGCTGGCTGTTCCAGCCCCTGCAATTTTCTTGGCAAGGTTTTTCAAAAGTGGTTTGCCATTGCCTCCTTCCTAGGGCTGAGAGAAAAGGGCTGGAACAAAGCCACCCAACTGGCTTTGTGCTTAAGGCAGGACTAGAACTCACAGGCAGCCAATTTCTAGTCTGTACCTTCACCACTATACCATGTTGGTTATAACCAAAATGATACAGTACAGCAATACTTTAAGCTGGAAAAAAACCCTAGGATGTACTGTATCTCTGATGTTTACATTATTGCACAGTTCATTTGTTTTTTCAGACCCATTCCCCAAACTGCTGATTATTAATTTCTCATGCCCATAACCCTTCCCACTAATACCCACAAGGAGAAGATTCACACCTCGCGCTAAGCTATGGGAGGTTTAATCAAAGTTAATTAAATAAACTGTAACCAATGTGGTTCATGATACACTGATCTATTACTGATGATCTGGGAGCTGCAATGACAGATCATAGAACTCACTGCGGCATAAAAAAGCAAGCTGTATTTTGACTTAGCACAATCTGTGAACTTAGTCAAGCAATTTAGAAAGATCAAAGGTGCTGTTCTGACCTGACATCCAGTTGCCAGAGGAGACGAACCCTTGTGAATATATTGGTGGCCAATATCTGGATTAGAATAAGCGTGGAATAAATGCAGTGCATTTACTACAGACTGGTAAATCATTATATAACAATCTTAGAGTGCATCGATATTCTCACAGGGGGTAGTCTGCTTCTGCTATATTCGGCCAGTTGGTTTCCTGTTTTTCCCCCCAAAATAATTTTTTAAATTAGGTAAAGCAAACAGGGGTTTCGTTCATCTCTCTGTCCCTAAAAATAATGAATTCCACAAGTGAAGGTGTCTATTCATTTCAGGATGTTAAACAAATGTGAGACTGCCTTTGTAACTGAAGCCTAGCTAGCTAGCTGTGTCCTGGTTGTTTTCCTTTGGGACAACCATGACCTGGATGACAGAATCTCCATAGACATTTAGCTATGCACTTTCAGATGAACACCCTTCGAATGGTGTGGGAGTATGAATAGATTTCCAGAAAACATTGCAGACTACAAGGAACCATTTGCGCTTCAGTCTGAGAGGCAGGCCACACAGACTCATCCCCAACAGCCTGCACCTATCTTCAACAGTGAAGGGACACAGGGCAAAAAACATCCTGCAGCCAAGAAAGCTCCACACCCATCTGCACTACTCAGGTGACACTGAGGGAACAGATAAATCTCCAAGTGGCCTCAATGTCTCTCTAAAAGAATGCAAATGACCAGCGGTCTGCAAGGAATATAAATCCTTCCATTCCCCACCATCCAATCAGAGCTGAAGTAGTTTCTTGGATGAGAAGTGAACCGTCTTCAAAGAAAAACAAGAAAGTCCAGTTGCCTCTTGAAAAAGAACTTTTGGGACAACCATGACCTGGATGACTGAGAATCTCCATAGACAACCAGTAAAGTGATCCATTGAAAACAGAATCTATAAGAGGTGATATGTTTTCCAATGGTAAATATAATTGTTCTTTGTGCTCTTAAGACCAGAAAATGGTCTGAAATCTGGAGCAACCAAATCCTAATATTAATTAGTCAACTTGCTTCCATATGTAGCGTCTCAGTAATTTAGAACCAGACAATCTCTTCCAGTGCCTAATCTTACTTTATGCCCAAAGAGCAGAAGACAATTTTTCAAAGGCTTTCAAACCCTAAACCCTGAAATAATCTAGTGTTCAGTGAAAGATCTATTGTATCTTTTTAAGACTGTTCACTGGTTTGCATTGGATTGTTTTAAATTATAATCTACCTGTTCTGTTTCTGAAGAGCTAGATCTACATGTGTTTACAGGTATTCCTCAACTTATGACCACACTTGAGCCCCAAATTTCTGTTGTTAAATGAGTTTTGCCCTATTTTAGGACCTTTCTTGCCACAATTGTTAAGTGAATCACTGCAGTTGATAAGTTATTAACTTGGTTATTAAGTGAATCTGGCTTCCCCATTGACTTTGCTTGTCAAAAGGTTGCAGAAGGTGATCACATGACCTTCGGACACACCAATGGTTATAAATATGAGTCAGTTGCCTAGTATCTGAATTTTGATCGTGGGATCATGGGGCTGCTACAAAGGTTGTAACTGTGAAAAATGGTCCCAGGTCACTTTTTTCATTGCCGTTGTAACTTTGAACGGTCACTAAATGAACTGTTGTAAGTTGAGGACTACCTGTAATGTATTCATTTAAGCATGGTTTGGGAAGGCAGCCTTGCTTGGGGCTCACAAGAGGCTAGGCTCCTTCATTTGAAAGCTGTTGTGCAATTTCAGTCAGTAACACACAACTACCTTTTCTCTCAGGCATTCAATCTCTATCTTTTTGTGGCTTGCGAGTTAGACTGATAATTTTACACAAAATCCTTTGCGGTGCAAACTACTTAATCATCTTAGTTTTCTTTCCAAGGATCTGACTTTGCCAGTAGAGGAGAAGGAGAAGAAATCCATGGGGAGAGAAGGAACAGAGGAAGAACACAGAAACAAGACCGAAGAGAAACATTTGGAGTGAAAGAGAGTAGCCTAATCAATCACACTAGTATTTTAGAATACTTTTAGTGATGTTTTTGTACCAGTAACCGTATAAGCATCTGCAAAAGCACTATGTAGACTATTATACTGCTCAAAAAAAATAAAGGGAACACTTAAACAACACAATGTACTGTATTTAATAGTAGGATGTCTTAGCTTGTGTTCCCTGTATTTTTTTCAGCAGTATATTTTCCCTTCCACTCCAGCATATGAATATCTTACTTTCAGAAAGCTATATTGTGGTATCTTGGCCATAGAGTGTTGTTTAATTTCTGTCATTCAAGTATAACACAAGGGACACTCATAGGGAGGAGTTTAAAAAACTAATAATGGGAGCCAAGATTGCATGAAAGGCTTCAATTGCACAGTTGCAGCTGCCATCTTGATTTTTTTCAACATGCCCTCTTTTTTGCCAGATATCTGGTAACCTTAAAAAAGACCCAATAATAGGAGGTGTTAGGAGCACCAGGGTGAGGTGGACATGGTGGTAACTATCACACACACATACTTTGCTTACATTCAAGAAACTCCCAACATCCTGGGAAAATCTCTACCAAATTATGTGATGCCAATGAAATGCAGGTCAGGGGTACTTGAAAAAACTTTTCCTGACTTAAAGGAGAGAAACCAAGAGGTTTAGGGGAATATGGCTGCCTAAATTAAACTTTGTCAATAGTCCTGAATTTTAACAGCCATGAATAATTGTGGACTAGACTATTGCAACAATAAAGCCTGATATAAAGATGGAAATCACAACATGTCACAGAAGTTGGGCTGTGCACTTCAGAAATGTTTTATTAATTGATTTATATGATTTAGAATCTACCTGGCTCCAAATAATTCTGTGCAGTTTACATCTTAAAAACAAGACACAACAAAAATAAAGGAACAGCTCAGGTGTTTCTCTGGAAGAGAAAACCATACATAACAAAATATATTATCTTAGGAAACCAGCTTAAGCAGTCTGCAAGCATAAGGAACAGCTATTTTAACTACTAGATTGTTGTAATTATTTCTAGAGGACACATATTAAGAATGGATTTCATCTTTGGGAACATCATTGTGACATAAAGGTTAAGGTGCTGAGCCAAAATTAGCACAACTCAAGTTGAAGTTCATCATCAGCCCATAGAAACTCACTGGATGACTTTGAGCTACCTGATTTCATCTGGTTTTATTGTCAAAATAAAATGAAGGAGATTCCCACAGAAGCTGCCTTGAACTCTTAGAGAAAATGAATATGTAAGGTCAAATTGCTGTTTCAGACAAAATACTGAGAGACAGTCAGCTTTGAAAAATCTATTATTTATTAATTTGTAGCTCACTTTTATTATTTTTACAAATGACTCAAGGCAACGAACATATCCAATATACCTTCTGCCTCCTATTTTTCCAACTACAGCAACCCTGTGAGGTGGTTGGGCTGAGAGACAGAGACTGACCCAAGGTTACCAGCTGGCTTTCATGGATAATGTGGGACTAGAATTCATGGTCCCCCACTTTCTAGCCTAGTGACTTAACCCCTAGACAAAACTGGATCTCTACTATTAGATTGGCTCTCTACTATTATTCTACTCTTTTACTATTGGTGTAACACAACCTGGAGTATAGTATTGGGGGAATGCTCAACAGCATATTGAATATTGCTTTTAAAAACACCCTAGGTTTTCAAAATACCAGTGGCACTAATTTATGAGAAACTTTTTTGTGAACAAGCGCCATAAGACTCATAGGAGGTGAGAGCTAGAGTAAGTAGGTCCACTGGGCTGGTTATTTATGAAACCACCCTTGAGACACATGGAGGAATTATACTGTACTTTCTCCTCTTGTTAGCGATACTCTAATGGAACATGCAACATCACAAATATTGAGAAAAGAAAGTCTAAATTATTATGGTGTTATTGTGGTTTAATGACTTCACAATTTGCATCTGCGTTAACAACTCTAGAAATTATATTATATTTTAAAATATAAACATATAATTTAAATTTATATACTAAATATAGAAATATATAATTTATATATTAAATATAATTTAATATATAAATATATAATTTAAAATAAGGAATATAAATTCAAAAAGGACAAAGAACCCGTTTTAACTACAATTTTGTAACAATTAGCCCAGAAAGAGCAAATTAGACTTCTGTGCTTATGGATAACATCTCTCCAGGGTTTTAAGCAGTGATTTTTTTCCCCACCCTTATTTGAATTTTATTGATTGAGCCTAAGACAATCTCTATTCAAAGGAATAAAAACTGTAAGGAATAACCTTATCCCTTATAGAATAACTCTGTCAAAAATCCATCAGATACCTCCAAAAGTTTCAATAAAGCTTTGATTACTAATCTTGTGCCTCTTTTAAAAGGGAAATAGCAGAGAAGAGGCAAGGACAGCTCAGTTGCCTACTGATTGTCCAGCATGAAATCTAAGGATTGCAAAGTGCTACTTTACTTAAAAATATTCAAAAGTGTTTTAACAAGCAAACTCTTATTCCCCCCCCCCACATAATTTTCTGGGGTGGAAGGCTTGGAGGATGTCATTCTTGCCTTTCTGCTTACCCCTGTTGAGCCATGGTGATGCAGTGGTTAGAATGCAGTACTGCAGGCTACTTCTGCTGACTGCCGGCTGCCAGCAGTTTGGCAGTTCGTTTCTCACCGGCTCAAGTTTGACTCAGCCTTCCATCCTTCTTAGGTCAGTAAAATGAAGACCCAGATTGTTGGGGAGCAACATGCTGACCCTGTAAAACTGCTTAGAAAGGAAGGCTGTAAAGCGCTGTAAAGCGGTATACAAGTCTAAGTGTTATTGCTATTGTTATCCTGAGATAATGCTTCTACTCACCAAATTAGCAGGGTAAATGAATAGAATGCTGGGTGCTGGGCATAGCTGATTGGGAAGCTTGGTCCTTCATGAAAAGGTCTCAGAATAGCAGAATAACAGAGTTGGATGGGACCTTCAAAAAAGTCACTGGTTCCTGGTTTTGATAGGGTGCCAGGCTATGCATGGCACACTGGCAAACTTGGCCTCTTACATGCAGGCTCAGAAGCATAACTACAGATTTCTTTTCGCAAGGCATCCTAGCTGACCAACGGATTCGAGATGGTACCAAGAAGTTTTGCATAACATTTAAGTAAGCTGAATTCCACCTTGTCGTCACAGATTTTGCTTATCTTGTAGACTGGATAGAACACCTTGGCCTCTCCTGGGCAGGACTTAGTTGGATTGGGTTTGCAATATGCTGGCAGTTCTCTGTGGGTTTCTTTTCTTTTTTTCTTTTTAATTAGTAGAGGTAAGAGAAGAAGCCTGGAGCTTTGTGACACAATGCTACAGAAATGGTCAGGTGGGAAGGAAAGTGGGATTCAAAGCCTTGCAGTTGTGTCTGTCCTCTCCCCCGCTCCATTTCTTAAATCAGCCATCAGCCAGGCCAGCACTGCCATACAACGTCCTTTTACACATTCTTGAGAAACTTTATCCCAATCATGCAGAATTTAAAATAAAATTCAATGTCTGAATGATGAGTGCTAGGCCCATATTCAATGTTGAAAGCCCACTTGTGCAGACAGGATCAGCACAGAAGTAATTCTCTCTTCCTTCTTTCTGCTTGAATGTACTATAGACCAATGTATTCTAACCAGTGTAGAAGAGC